>NW_023270274.1:3411381-3443753 GCF_011800145.1 Mirounga leonina
GAAACAGGGAGAGTCTGAGTTATAAAAGTTAAAGAAATTTCTGTGCCTGAACTGTGAACATCAGGAAATCATAGGGAGAGGATCGTTTTTAATTGATACAGATGTTCCAGGGCACAGAAACGATCATTCCAACTCAGGCCGATGAGGTCCCTGAATGGCACAGGACCCCGCAAGCCAGGGGTCAGCACACTGACCACAGACCAAATCTGCCCTGACACCTGGTTTTGTAAATACAATATTATCGGAAGAAGCCATGCTCACCTGTTTGTGCTTTGTCTGTGGCCACTTTCAGCTCCACCAGCAGAGCTGAGAAGTTAGGACAGAGATCCCATGGCCCGAAAAGCCTGATCTATTGACTATGTGGCAATTTGCATACCGAGTTTGCCAAGAGCTGCAGTGGGGATCAGGCATCAGACCAGATGGAAAAGAAAGATCATTTGAACAGGATCAGGACACAAATGTTTCCCTTATACACGCTGAGTGAGGATTTCAACAAGGCCTTAGTTGGAAGGAATTGTAAGTAATGATACAACCACTCTGTCAATAACCTGTTGATGGTCATGCATGCCCGCAGCTGGGAAGTCTTGCACAGATACACACTCGAGTTTGCTCTAAACGTTTAGCACCTAACCCGAGGAGTTACTCTCTGAACTTCTTGGAGTCATCTTATTCATCTTTGTACCCTCAGAACCTGGCATTAGTTAGCCAGAAGTCTAGCTGATAAACGGAATGCAGTTAGCCATTCAAAACATTCTCAGAGAAGGCAGGCAGGTAACTTGCACTATTTTCAAAAATTAAAAATAGAGCTCCCCTATGACTCAGCAATTGCACGACTGAGTATTTACCCCAAAGACACAGATATAGTGAAAAGAAAGCCCACATGCACCCCAATGTTCATAGCAGCAATGTCCACAATAGCCAAATTGTGGAAGGAGCCGAGATGCCCTTCAACAGATGAAAGGATAAAGAAGATGTGGTCCAGGGGCGCCTGGGTGGCTCAGTCGTTAAGCGTCTGCCTTTGGCTTAGGTCATGATCCTACGGTCCTGGGATTGAGCCCTGCATCGGGCTCCCCGCCCTGCGGGAAGCCTGCTTCTCCCTCTCCCAGTCTCCCTGCTTGTGTTCCCTCTCTCACTGTGTCTCTCTGTCAAATAAATAAATAAAATCTTAAAAAAAAAAAAAAAAAGAAGATGTGGTCCACATATACAATGGAATATTACTCAGCCATCAGAAAGGATGAATACCCAACTTGTACATCAACATGGATGGGACTGGAGGAGATTATGCTAAGTGAAATAAGTCAAGCAGAGAAAGTCATTTATCACATGATTTCACTTATTTGTGGAACATAAGGAGTAGTATGGAGGACATTAGGAGAAGGAAGGGATAAATGAAGGGGGGTAGATTGGAGGGAGAGATGAACCATGAGAGACTATGGACTCTGAGAAACAAACTGAGGGTTTTAGAGGGGAGGGGGGTGGGGGGATGGGTTAGCCTGGTGATGGGTATTAAAGAGAGCACGTACTGCATGGAGCACTGGGTGTTATACGCAAACAATGAATCATGGAACACTACATCAAAAACTAATGATGTAATGTATGGTGACTAACGTAACATAATAAAATTAAATTAAATAAAAAAAAAAAAGCATTTGAGAAAGGTTTTACCTATCTTCTGAGGATTCCTGGACCAGCTATCCTAGAGGACCAGATTGAGGGAATATTCAGTTACAATTTTGTTTTAAAGAGTTTATGCTGCTTTTGTTTTCCTCTCAGAAGTGTGCTGAGTCTTGAGATCGATGACAGAGGTGCACGGGGGGAAAGTACCCAGAAAGGGGAGCCATGTAAGAAAGAACACAGGCCTGTATTCAGGTAATGAACCCCAGGGCCCAGGACAGAGACGTGCGCTCCTGCAAGGTCACTTAAAATAGAGGGCTTGCTGCACCATATCGGAATGCGGGGCTGCTCCAGGGTAGCTCTGAAAATCAGAGCTACCGGGGGGGGGGGGGACAGATAAATACCAAGTGCCACATGGGAGGGGAAGTCCCAGGGCAGCGGCAGGCTGCAAACACAGAAGGAAAGCCAAAGCATCTTTCCCCCCGGAGCAGGCAGTGATTTGTTATATTTTAGTTTTGCATTTCGGAATGAAAATGTCTGTGTGCATGTGTGTGTATGTGGTGTGTATATTAGGTGTGTACATATATATCTCAGTGGGGGATTGCACGTGTCTGTGTGTACATGTATGTACGTGTGTGCACGTGTGGTGTAAGTGCATTGTACATGTGTATGCAATGAAAATGCAAAGTGCAGATCTAAAGGACAGGTTGGCACAGGAATCAGTGCTTGTTTGGGTACAGGTGACGGATTTAGATTGTCCACATGTTCAATAACCATGAATTGAACCTCTTCTGTGACCGAATGGCTGGCAAGACCCCTTTCCCAGTAAAGATCCAGTAAAAATATATTTACATTATATTCTCATGAAAAGTGAGAGTAAGCAGTTCATAAAAAGAAACTTCCAATGTATCCAGCAAGAAAATCAGTTTACTTTGTTGGGGGGAAACACCGACTTAGACATGAAACAGAGCTCCAGTCTCACGATGGCAGAGGCCGCTTCCTCCCCGGGATTAATCATACGGACGGCATGAAGTTTTCACACGGTTTAGAGAAGTGTCTTGGAGGGCATCTCAGCTGCTGTCACCTTGCTAAAAACCAAGCTACAGAAATGCAGTTGGACTTCTGTTTGGCATCCAATCATTTGGAAATGGACTTCACTTTGAAAGGATCTCAGGATGGGCTACGGCCAGCTCAGACGGTCACCTGGCTTAGCACATCCCTCAGGGTGCTAGTTGTCTTTGCACAAGACCCTGTAGCTGTGCACCAAGAACGGGGTTCTGCGTTTATTCAAACACTGGATAGAGAACACAGAGGGTGGCTGGAGACTGAGCCCCAAATCACAGCGGGAGGGCAGACATTCTCCCTTTCAGGGAGCTCCCGCCATGTGCAAGAAGCAGACTCCATGTGGAATGCCCCTGGGGCCAAGGGAGCTGATACCAATGTGTTCATGTCATCTGCCAAGAAGGTTTAATGATCAAATGAGATATAAGATCTGTGCAAATGAAGGACTTTTTGTGTGTCTAAAGTGAATTTTACTCTCATTTAAATTTTTTACAAAAAATAAAGTTTTCCTCATCCCGGACCACCATCATTAAAATAGTGGCCACCCTCACCACCTTATGAACTGTGTTATCTTGGATAAGTCATATTTGACTTCTCTAAACTCAGACTCCTCGTGTGCAATCGGGATAATTTCACCCACCCCGTATTAAAAAGTGTGCAATTCCATAAAGCACCTAGTAAAATCTCACAAATGGTCAGCTTCATTTCTGATCCAAGTCTGGTCATGGCATCATCTGTGTGAAGGGTTGAAGCAGGTTGCATTGGAGGCTCTTTCGGGTAGAATTGTCAGCTTTTGAATGAATGAAATTATAGTCAGGGATGGGTGACTATAATTGACTTTTGGTTTACTCGTCCCAGAAGCCCCATCAACCGCTTCCTCACTCGCTGTATCCAGTCAGTATCCATGTGCATTTCTGCGTGGCAGGGGCGATTCCCTGTAGCATTCCGTCTAAGTGCTGGATGTGTATTTTCTCCGTGCATCCAGGTGCTCTCAGACCAGTGGAATGCTTTAAGTACATCAAGCAAATAAATCAAATAATTTCCACAGTGTGTGTTGAGGACTGAGCAACTATGTGCCTGATTCACCACAGATTCAGAAGGATTATTTGGATTTGTGAAAAAGCAGAGGATTCCTCTCGTGTCATCCATACAGAGCAAGGATGGAGAACTTCCTGCACTCACTTCAACCCTCACAGCAAATTTCTCCATTGTTTTTACCTCGATTCCTTTTTTCTTTCTAAATTTTCTTTCTCAGAACAGGGAAGCTCAAAGTGATGCTAAACTAGAGATTCTTATAAGCACTCATGAAATAGCAGGGACTTAAGTGGCATATGGGACACTGGGGGTTACTTGGTACAACCTTGCTGTTTCCCCATAAAAGACTGAGTTGGAAGAAGCGGGCTTTTCTGGGATCACAAAGCCAGCTGGTCACGATGCCCACCCATCGACTGTTCCTTCCTCAACTTTGCCAGGATATTTCAGACACTGCTCTAGCTTTATAGACAGATACATGCGTTGGATTTTCCTCCCTGTGTTTTGTCTTAGGACAGAATCACTGTCCAATGACCACCTTACATGCTAGTGTGTTTTCTTTTTCCGTGTTGGTTCCAACCCAGCCCTGCAGTATGAGCCCTTTCCTGCAGCTCACACCTGCCTTCCAAACCCAGACTCAGGAAAGTAACCTCTTCCCTGAGCTGAGCTGTCTCAGTGCTTATTTATCTTGGTCTTGGCCCCTGAGATGCCTCTGATGTCTGCTGGCTTCATCTCTGGATTTTATCTGTTTGTTTTGTTTTGTTTTGTTTTGAGAGAGAGAGAGAGGCAGGGGGAGGGGCAGAGAGAGAACCCCAAGCAGGCTCCGCACAGAGCGTGAACCCAACACAGGGCTCAATCCTAGGACCCGGAGATCATAATGTGAGCCGAAATCAACAGTCAGATGCTGAACCGACTGAGCCACCCGGGTGCCCCTACCTTTAATCCTAATTCCACTCAGTTCTGATCTGTAGCCTTCTCTCTTACCCAAGATCCAATTTACAAATTCTACCTAGTCACCAGTTTCTAAAAATCTTTGACTTAAACTCTCTACATTGCCATGAGATTTCTTTCTCTTGAGAGGTCATTAGAGGCCAGTGGAAGGAGCACGGACTCAGGAGTCTGGCCAGTGTGAGTTGTCTTGGGGTGTCTGCCTGGTCTATGAAACCTCCTTTTTGGGAACCATCACCCACTCCCACAGGGATGGTCTTGGCAGTCACACTGACCCTAGTGATCCCATCCTTCAGCACAGATGAGGGTCTTAGAGCTGGACTCTGTACCCAAGTCATGCCAAACAGGTCCAATCTGCTGGAAACCAGATTGGGGATTCTCTATATCAGTGGGTCTCTGCTGTCTGCTTAAACACAGGCAGTGTGGGAATGTCGTGAGCATACCGGGAGGGAAGCAGGTGAGGGAAGGCAGAGGGGGAGAGGGAGAAAGAAGGATAGAGAGAGAAAAAGAGAGGGAGAGAAAGAGAGGTGGGAGGCCGTATCTCCCTCAGTTCATGGTGGGTTTTATAATCTGTCCTTGCTTCTCTGTGAGTCCCCCAATAAACTCTATAACAACCTTTTTAAAAATTGCTTAATCATGTTTGAGTGAACCAAAATAATTCTGAGTAAGATACCCACCCCTCTCCTTACTCCCTCCTTCCCTCACACATCCCAGCGGTGGACCATTCTTCCTTACCCACATATGCTGTCTCCTCCCCTCCACCTGTCCCAGCAGGTGGGCCTCCAATGTGAGTGAGCACCAGGATTCCTGGGGGCTTGGGGCAAGCACAGACGGCTGGGTCAGATGCTCAGAGCAGATTCAGCAGGTCAGGGGTGGAGTGAGACAACTTACATTTCTAACAAGACCTTAGGTGTTCTGGGTTGGATTGTGTCCCACGAAAGCTCTGTGGGCATCCTAAGCCCTGGAACCTGTGGATGAGGCCCTATTGGAAATGGGGTCTTTGCAGATATAATCAGGCTCAGATGAGGTCCCACTGGACCAAGGTGGGCGTGGATCGAATGACTGGCATCCTTATAGGAAGAAGAAAATTTGAATGCCAAGACACTCAGGGAGAGTTCCATGTGACCACATCTTGAAGTGACATGTCTACCAGCCAAGGAACACCGGAGATTACCACCAAAGCACCAGAAGCTGGAAGAACAAGGGGCAGATTCTCCCTCGGAGCCTCAGAAGAACCAACCTCGCCACCCCTAGATTTTGGATGTTGTCTCCGGAGCCGTGAGGGAGTGAATTTCTGTTGTTTTAAGCCACCCAAGTTGTGGCACTTCATGGCAGCTCTAGGACAGTTGTCACCTGGGGATGCTGCTGCACTCCAGGGACCCCACTTTGAGACCCACTGACCTACACCTGGTCCCCAGGTGGACTCTTCCCCGCAGTATACCTTTCCAGTCTCTTCCGGCTCCTGCAGGCATGAACCAATTGAAACGCTGATGAGTAGTGTCTTTGCCTTGATCAGAAATAAACTGAGTCCCTTAGCAGAGCACGGGAAGATCTCTCTGATGTAGTCATATTTTGTACGTGCGCGTGCACATGTGGACACACGTGTGTGTGTGTGTGTGTACCCTCAGCCCTTGTCCTGCCATGCACATACTTGCTCACCACCTGGGAGCTGGCCAAGCTCCACACACAATCATCCACAGGTTAGCAACGCTGGGCCGTTCGGCCTCAATCATCTGTCTGCTGATCTTCTAGAAACCTTTCTTCTCCTTCGATGATGGGTTAAAAGGCAATTTTCTCTAGGCATATGTGGCCGTATGTACGTTACCTGAATTTGTGTACTTTTACACAATGTTTTGGCAGCTTTCATCACTTGACCTTTATATCGTTCCTGTGAAGGACGGCACAAATATCATTTCATTTCTCAAGAAGAAAATTCAGCTCACGAAGTTTATCCAGGAAACTGGCAGCAGAGATGAGATCTGAACCCAGAACTTCTGATTCCAAATGCTATGTGATGCTACCTTTTGTTTATGCCGTCACACTAAAAATGTCTGTGCATCTGTGCAAGCATGCTGTTTCATGGTCTTTGTATTATTGTCTGTTGTTTACACTATAGACTGAATGAGAACAGTCGTTTTTAGATCTCCTAATACACTCTACGTGCTCTATGTCTGGCATGTATTAGATAATTATTATTGGAGGGAGAGGGGACGAAAATGGAAAGAAGGAATCTCAACATCCTATCAGATTGGTTGGGGGCAGTAACTTCACTGGCACAATCTACTTACTTTACAACTTACGTACATGAGGAAGTAAAATGAGAATGTATCTGTGTGCATATACGTGAAATTACATATGCATACGGTGGCATCTATGGGCTTATCATCTACATATGCTTGTACTTTGCTAATTAAATTCTTAGTTTGTCCATGAAGGTGCTGGTTTTGGATACTGTCCTCATATCAACATTTTTTAATAAAAAATAATTTCACAGCCCCAGGCCCTTGTAATATATACACTAATATTCATGTGTTTTTACATTACTATTTAATCTAGTTTTTAATATCTTGCAGCATATGCTGCTCTTGATCTGCATAAGAAACTCTCCCAGTGGGACTTAGACAAACCCAGAATAGTAATCAGCATTCATTCCATGTTTTTTTTTTTTTTTTTCTGAGAAACTGGTCCTTTAATTGTAAAGAAAGAAACAAGAAACTGGCAAATTCATGCATTACAACCTTCTGCTGAAAATGGAAGATTTTATTTTCCCAAATCCTGACTCTTCACAGAGCCAGCAGTTAGACCCCTTCCTAGAATAGACCTTGGGAGTTGTTTTGATTATTACAGGATGGAATCCTGGAGGAAGAACTAGATGCATCTTGGTCTTGCGTGAGCAACATGATAGACACTCAACTTCTTCAGGACTGAGAACCCGGATGTCCTCTGAGACTTTGCCAAGCCCCCTCCTGCCTCCTTGTTCAGAGAATGCATTTTCCTGAGACGGTTTAGCATGCTTCATAAACCCTACAGTGGGTCTTCCTCATAAGTTTGTGGACCAGCAGTCGGAAAGAGCCAGGGTCCCGCATGGTTTGCTGCATACGTCTCGCTGGGTGATAGCCCTGTGCACCCGGGGCAGCCCAGGGATCAGCGGGGGTGGGGGCTGGGGGCAGTGCTGTCTTCCGCCCCAGGGGTCCCAAACCACAACATCCCAGTGTTCCTTCTGGGCTCTTCCACCTCCAAGAGGAAGGAAGATTTGCCCATGCATATTGCATGTGACCATTCCCCCCCACCTAAAATTATGCAGACAACTAAGTAGTTATTAAAAATCAAAGCAAGGCCTGTCTCGGTGGGTGCCACTTGCAGAAGCTTGTGGGCACATTTCCCTTTAAGACCTGAGTTGGGGAGCGGTGTTGACTGAGATTTGAAACTCCGTCCCCTGAGGGCTAGATGTCGACATCATTGTTCTCTCCACACCAGCAGCTCAGCTTAATTAGTGGTGTGTCATTGGGGTGGGCCAAATTTTATATCCTGCCACTGGGGGCAGCCACAGTTGTCTGGAGATGCAGATCGGGTCCAGATTACGTGAGCCCCGCGCTCACCGGGGGGTGGATTTCAGTGACTAATGCAGGTTAATAAATAAGTAAATAAGAGGGGAGATGTTCTCATGGATATGTGTTCATAGGATTCCTTCTATCGGTTTTTTGTTTTGTTTTGTTCTGTTCTGTTTTGTTTTAGTGAAACTAGATCATGTGTGATATTTTAGGCTTGGGTCTGCAGAATGATTTTTTTTCTTTCCTCTCTATTTGCATATTTCCTAGGAGACAGGCTCCTATCTAATCAGGGATTAGGATTTGGAAGATCAGTGGCTGTTATGCTTGTAGAATATCATCTTCTCCCTGAAAATTGAAGTGTCGGTGGTGAGCTACTTATAATAACTACTGTGCTCTCTGGACCCAGTGTAAACCACAGTGTATTTATTTATTTTTTTTAATTTTTATTTATTTATTTATTTATTTTTTAAGATTTTATTTATTTTTTAGAGAGCGAGCGAGAGAGAAACAGCATGAGAGGGGAGAGGGTCAGAGGGAGAAGCAGGCTCCCCGCTGAGCCGGGAGCCCGATGTGGGGCTCGATCCCAGGACCCTGGGATCATGACCTGAGCTGAAGGCAGGCGCTTCACCATCTGAGCCACCCAGGCGCCCAAACCACAGTGTATTTAAATACTAGGTGAGCGAGATGTATCTTGGATTCCAAAATGCAGCATACTTTCTTTAAATATTGTCAAAATACACAGCTTGTGATAGATTTTCTTGCAGCCTCTGCATCAAAATTCCTCAAAGAGGGAAAAATTTCTTGCTCATAAAATACTATACATATACCTATAAGCATTTATATATGATAGAGCCTATATAGCTAATATAAAATAACCTGTCCTTTATTTTCTCTGTGCCAAAGAATTCCAACCCTATTGTATTCTAGATATAATTTAAATATATTTATACATTTACTATATAATAAAGTGCATTTAAATATCTTATACATATCTATGCATAGGTGTGTATAAATGTGTTTTTGGTAGAAAAGAGGTTTCTAAGTACTCTTTCAGGGACGTTTTGTGTAGAAAACGACAGAAGAGACAGGCCCTGCCGTAAGGGCCGGTCAGCGACGGCCCCCCTGCGTGTGGCGCACCCAGGACTTGTGGGACAGACAGTACCTGAATGAGTCAGGCAAATCCTGTTCCTCTTTCATAGAGAGACTGTGTTGGACTGTCCCTCCGCAAGCCCTTTCCGGCCCTGTTCCAGGATGCCAGGCCTTGGATCAGCCATTTACAGGTGCTGTGACTTAAAATGCTATCAAATTAGAAATGCTGGTTACAGAAAAAAATGAAGACTAGGTCCCTGAGTGCCAGGTGCTTTTTAAAGCATCTCTTTAGCATAGTACCACACCCAAAGCCGCCCGCAAACCGCTTCTTCCTTCGTGCAATGTGAGATCGGGATCCCCGGCCACCAGCTAATTTGTTCATGAATCAGGAATGAACAAGATCTAGATCATTGTGGTTTAATTGGGCCTTAATTAACCTGGGTGTTCTTCAGCGAAAAGAATAACAAATATAGGGAAAACACACACACAGCCTAGGTCCCGGGAGATCTCTGGGGTTTGCACCGGTGTCTGAAGCCAGCCAGTTGCTTCTGTCAGCAGCAACACCTTGCTCCCCGAGGCAAATGCCCAGGCGGGGCGGGCTGGGGATGTTCGCCAACCCTTTCTTCTCGCTCCTGTATCAGTTTGGGAGGGCCGGGGATGGGCCAGCAGGGTGCTCGGCCTTCCCAGGCAGCAGGCGGAGGTGAAGCTGGGTAAAAGTCACCACTCCACCGCAGAGTTGTGCTGAGAGGCTGTGTGCTGGCCTCCGGGCCCCAGCGTGCGGATACCCTTCCGATGGCCTTGCCAGGGCAGCCGCTCTGTTCGCTGTGGAGCTTGGGTTCTCGCTCCCTGACGCCAGGGTATCATTCAGCCCTCTCTGCTGTGAGGTCCATCAGCGCTGCAGCTGAGGCTCTTCGGGGACCCCTTTTGTGAGCATGCTCTGTCTCCAGCCTGCAAGCTGGGGGGAAAGCAGCTAAAGGGACATCACCAAACAAGTGGGATCCACTTTTCAACTGTGGTGCAATACCTCGCAGGAGTCCACAATTGAACAGGCAGGATGAGATTACATTTCGGAGACAGAGGGGGCCGTCAAAACACTGGAAATTCAAAGCCTCACCCTGGACACCGCAGGGCGTCAAGAGGGGTCTGAACGCCGCCTGGGATCCTGCGGGCCACAAGGCACAGCTTAAGCCAAGGGGAAACACAGGGAATCTTTCTCAAGATTCTGGTTTGGCCAGTTTGCAGAACTTGGATGTTCTGACTTGACGTTTTTAGACATTTCTAAACATGTTTTCTCATTAAGAAAAGCATTTTTTTTTTTTTCTCTCTCTCTCTCCTTGCAGGACAGCAAGCTGACTCTGTTCCCCAGAGCACATTATTGTAGGACCGGTGTGCCCTCAGTTTTCCTATTCTCCATGCTCCTTCATCCTCTCTCTCTTCGAGCCCGCCTTGTCCCCAGCACCATCGGCCTTGGGCGGCCCAGCCTCACAGAAGATGGTGCTGGCCACCGCCCGCGTCGGCCCTCTGAGGACAAAGCAGCCTGTCCTCAGGGGAGGACACACGCCCATCTGGGAGAGCCTGGCAGCCTGGCAGGTAGGCGGCTCTAGAATCCACGTCTGGAAGCTGTCTCTGGGGAGAGGGGAGGGTTAGCACAGCTGTTTTGGTCCCTCAGCTTCTGGTGGCCTTGACACATCAGAGGTCAAGACAGACCTCTCAGGTCCCGCTCTCTCGGGTCAGGAAAGCAGCTGTGTTAGCAAGAGGACCCACACACATCCTAAAATACAAATGCAGGCCGGACAAGGCTCGACAGACTCCGCGGGACTCAGGCGTGTAGAGATGCGGGCAGGTGAGGAGCCTGCCGGACACCCAGGAGGTGTGGAGCATGAGCGCCTGCCCCGCGCACACGCACCCGAGGACCCCAGTGCGACTAAATCCAAACGCCCGGCCAGTGTCCCGCACAGCCTGGCTGCAGAGAGAACCGTGAGCCCCTGCCTCGAACAGCAGCTTCACACGAGCCCCGAGTTCGGGGTCCCCCGGCCAAGGAGTGGATGGTGCCGCTGAGCAGGGGACGCTCGAGCTGGCATTTTAATCTGCAAGTGTGAAATCTGACCCCGAGAGGAAGCAGAGGGTGAGGGGAGGTGCAAAGTCGCTGTATTTGGAAGCTTTGCCACCACATTTTCCCTGCACTAGAAAATGATTTTTAAATCACTTTATTCCAGCACACTGCAGGCTCCATTCCACTGGCCAGACAAGCATCTGTGGTAGCTCTTGGGAAATAAAAACCTTGCAGCTTGCAGCCCAAGTCACCGTGCATTTCCTGTGAGGCAGACAGAGAGCCAGGGAGCAAGGAGATGAGAAGACCATTTGTTTCTGCTTCCTCAGAGATGAAAGGCATCTACTTAGGGACCCTCTTCGGGTCTATGCCCCCATTCATCACCCCACCCTGCAAATCCCTGCATAGGTCAGCGCAGAGGGCCGAAAACACAGCAGGAAACGGAGTAATATGACCGCAGCATGAAAATCACAGCATCGAAACCTGAATATGGCATTCAATCGTGCTCAGAGTGTTACAGGACGATGTGTCTTGGGAAATCATTCTCACTTCCTGCCTGGCAATATAGAGGGGTGCGTGTATGTGTGCGCACCATGGGTAGGTTTTTAAAGTATTTTAAATGTGCTTACTGAATCACCAAAGGAATACTGCTTCCCCATGTATATATGAATGCCATGTGCTAAAAACTGCGATAAAACTCTTGGTTGAGGTAGAGCATTGGGTGAGAGATAGATAGATAGATAGATAGATAGATAGATAGATAGATAGATAGACAATAGATAGATTTAAGGAGCTTTAGAAATTCCAGTGTCACCATTGGTTTACAACAGGGAAGTTGGAAATTAGGGGTCTATCAGATACTCCAATGTCAGTGTTGGGAAATACGAACTCTAACTTGATTATTTTCCCCCTTGGCTACGTGCATCCTTCTCTTGGAAACTTGGCTTTCCATCTGTAAGTATCAGTGGCGGATTCCACAGCCACTAAACCTTCCTGACCTAAAGTTCTGTTGAGATTTTGTGATTATTAAGAAGATGGAGAGAAAGGGAAAGTTTAGAGAAACAGAAGGTCAGAGTGTTTCTGATGCACATGAGATTTGCAAAGGAAGGTAGCATGGAAGGCCGGAACAGGATATCAAAGGGTGATTACATATAAAAAAGAAGAATCTTTCCAGGTGGAAGGAAAATACAAATAATAGGAAAATCACCAAAAATAAATAAATAATAATGATGTGTTTGACTTGTGTCTAAATGTGAATGAAGCTAAAAGCAAGGTTACATAGCTGGTATATTTACTTGAACTTCTGGTGTGGGATAGACTGCATTTCCCTGAAAGAGCTACAGAGATGTTTCTAGTCTCATGTTTTCCCCGAGGCTTGAGGTGCTCCTTCAAGAGTTGGAGTTTATGTTCTCTCCCACTGAAATTGGCAGGCCTCTGTGACCCGCCAATCATTTATAAAAAATGAATAAAACCCAGGCTTCTTGGCTGCTGAAGCTAGGTTATTGAAGGCAATGGGCCCCAGCCAAGCTCTCTCTCCCAGCACATTCACCCTGAGAAACTGACTGCCATGTTGGGAGGAAGTTGGGACCACATAGAGAGGTCACATGGAGGTGTTCTGGCCTAACACTCAGCCACAGTCAGCGTCACCCTTGGCATGTGAATGAGGGGTCTGCAGACCTCCCCAGTTGATACCCCAATGAGCTGTTGCACTTGAGCCTTAGCCACATTGCAGATTCATACTCACCAGCAAAGTGAAGTTGTGAACCCTTGGGGAGGTTTGTCACACAGCAGTATTCCTTTGGTGATTCAGTAAGCACATTTAAAATACAAGGGACTGATACCCAAAACCTAGAGAGGAGAAGCGGTTGTCTTCTTTTGGGCTGAAACAGCCAAATCTGTGTTTGACTATTATGTCAAAACTAAGTTAAACTCGGTCCAATGGATCATTTGTATCTCTGTGACTTACTCCGGGCATGGGACAGACCCAGCAAGGTTTCCTCATCCAGCAAAGGAGGTGCTTAGAATCGTGCCCACCTAGCATGTTGTATGACATTCCTTACATAAGATGAAAATAAATGTGTTCTTATGCATAATCAAGGGAAATAAGAACCTCTCGCAAAGTCAAGGAAATGTGAAAGTGGCTGCCAGTAAGTGCTTGCTGAGATGGTCATGAATGTCATTGTCAGAGATTCTACTCCAAGGCCCTGGAATGGCAAAGCCAAGGTCCCCGCCTCACTGCACCACTTTAAAATCGGTTCCAAATCCTATGATTTGGATTGTATTGCCCTGACTCTACCTTAAGTTTTCATAGGGGGTTGAAAAGACAAAGCTCTTGGTTGAGCCCCCAGATCCAAGGGCTCTTGAGGAAACGAAGGCCACTCTGTTAATATCCAGAATGAGGATGAGATAGTCCTAATGGTCCTAATGTGCATGAAAGCCAAAAATAGCATATAGTTCTCCACTCCCATCGTTTAGGCCTAATGATGCCAAGGAAGCGGCAGCTTGTTAGCTGTGTAGGAGCCAACCTCAGCACCCAAGTTAGAGTACAAATATTTAGGGGACTCTGAGGGGCTTATGAAAAATCTCCCATCCCACCAAAATTTTTGTGGTGAGGCATTATAATTGGGGGAAATAGTGTGGCAGTGGCTTTCAATTAAAAAAAAAAAGTTATCTTGAAGGACATCCGCATTGGGGTCCATGCTCATGTTTGGCACCATGAACCTGGCCAGGTCGAAACTCTGTGTTTAGTGAGCACCCAGCATCCACCAAGTATGGTAGAAAGTGCTAATGCACAAAACCAAAGAAGGAGTAATTTTCCTCTTCGGGAGATGACAAAAAGAGACAGGCCAATAAGAAGGGCGATAAGAGATTAGGAAAGAGAGGCTAGGTCACTGGTCCCAGGCTCATTTCAGGCAATGTCAAGCAAATGCTAATTTTTGTATGCTCTGCCCAGTACTGAATGTGAGTGAGACTCCATATGTCTCAGTTTCCTTCTACCTGAAATTAGACATTCTTGAAGTTCATCTATATTGAACTTATATCCAGTATCAGCTCTGTGGGTCTGAGTCCTATAAGCTGTAGCAAGCAAATCCTGTTGTTACGGGCTGAATTGTGTTTTCCAAAAAGTGACAGGTTGCAGTCCTAACCTCCACTACCTCAGAATGTGAGCTTCTTTAGAAATAGGGTTTTTGAAGGTGTAATTAGTCAAGATTCCATCATGCTGGAGTAGGGTGGGCCCCACTCCCATATGCCTGGTGTCCTTACAATAAAGTGGCCATGTGAAGTCAGAGACACGGAGAGCCCGTAGGAGAACTAAGGCCCAGACTGGAGGCCCAGATTGAAGAGATGTAGCTACAAGCCAAGGAAGGCCAAGGGCTGCTGGAGAGCCACCAGAAACTAGGAGAAGTCTGGGAAAGATCCTCTCTACAGGTTTTAGAGGAAGAACGGCCCTTCTGACTCCTTAGTGTTAGACTTCTGGCCTCCAGATTGTGAGTGAATATACGTTTTGTTGTTTGAGGCCCTCCAGTTGTGGTACTTTGTCCAGAAAGTCCCAGGAAACTGACACCCATGTGAAGGAACATAATATGTGGCATCTGGACCCAGAACAGCCAGCCTCGAGCACCTCCTGACCTACCACAAGGTAGGTCTCCAACAGAGAGCAGATGGTTCAACCCCTGCACCTGAATTCCCTTTTCTGCAGCCTGCATTGGGGGTAACAAGAGTAGGTAGCTACTCATAGCCTTTTGAGCATGAAAGTGTTGAGTATGAATAGCACTTGGCCCAGAGCCTGGCATACAGCAAGCCAGTGGGAGGGCTCTTAGTCTTCTTCTGAAGACATTGGCATTTTGACCATCGCCTTGATCCTTCTCTACAAACACTGCCAGGCACAGTAACCAGACCCAACCCTGCACTCTGTGTGCAAGAACACATTGCGGTTTAATACAAGAGCACAATAATATTCTCCTTTCTCCTTGCAATATAAAAGGTCATGCAAATCTTTTACTTCCTATCACTGTTTAAAATAAGTTCTGCCACTCAACACCTCTGCTGTTTGATAAGGCATCATGTAGCAAAGTATGTGCTCCTGAGTGAGACAGAGCTGGGGTCCAGTCTTAGCTCAGAATCATGGCGTGCCGTGTACATTGGAATGGCTTTCTTTCTTTGTAAAAGTACAGTTGCATTTGTTTTTGAAGTTTACTACAAGAAGTAAGTGGCATATAGAAGGGGCCTAACCCTAGGCCCAACGGACAGAGGGCGCCCCTAAATGTTTGATACTTGGTCTGTTAAATGATGATACCCACTCTTGGTCCTTCTAATATGTTAAGTTGACTGAGTGATTTTACAACAGCTCATTTGTCCCGTGAGGAGAGCAGGGTGGGCAAAGCCCCTCCTAGCTGATAGGGGAGAAAGGGAGGTTCGTGAAGGCAGACCCCGATTCCTAGGAGGTACGTGGGTCACTCACAGCACCAACATCAGCCTGCAGAGGCCATGCCCCCCGCCCCCGCTCCTCGCAGAAGCATTTCACATCCCTTGTTCTGTGTTTTTGAGTGGCTATGAAAAAGCTAAATTAATTTGCTTTGAAAATTGTATAAAACTACAGAAACCAAGCTGCCTACCTTCAAATGAAGCTGCCTCCAGGGGTGTGTTTCTGTGCCCTGTGTGTGTGTGTGTGAGTGTGTGTCTGAGTGTGAGTGAGGGCCCATCTTTGCTCGTGTGAGTGTGTGAGTGCCATGTGAAACGACAGGCAGACGATTTTCAATCCTAATTATAATTGGTGGTGCAGGTTTGTACGGGAGCAAAACTTTCAAATTCAAACTCTACGACTCAATGAGGATGAAGAATTGAATTTTTAAAAAATTGTAAATATTCTTTAAAAAGATTGTTCTTCCTCAGCTGGGAGGAAAAAAGGTACATTCAACTTACCTGGGCCTCCGCTCTCCAAACATTTCCTGCTGCCCTTCATTTGTTTATGTTTCTGTTTCTTAAAACACCCCTTCTCGGGACGCCTGGGTGGCTCAGTCGGTTAAGCGTCTGCCTTCGGCTCAGGTCATGATCCCAGGGTCCTGGGATCGAGCCCCACATTGAGTTTCCTGCTCAGCAGGCAGCCTGCTTCTCCCTCTCCCTCTGCCTCTCTCTCTTTCTATCTCTCATGAATAAATAAATAAAATCTTTAAAAAAAAAAACACCCCTTCTCACCACTCGGGTTTGCTTGGCCATCAGAACCCATCCCCAGGCCTCCTTTTGTGGCCTCGTCTGGGCTTGTCACACTCACACCCCAGATCGGCGGGGCTTGCCTGTGTCTGCCCCCATCACGCTGGCGGGTGGCCTGGTCCACGCTCTTCCCTTGCCAGGGGGGTCTGTCAGCCTCACTGAGGAGCAAAGAAGGGTGACGTTTGTAACGTCGTCCCAAGATGAGCAACAAAGTGATGTCAACATTTACGGTAGCTTAATGTTTAAAAGGTAGTCCTTTCTGAATCTGTCTCGTTCCTTCCTGGAGACTATGAGTTGCTCCAAGGACAGGCCTCAGGTTGACTCGCCGAGGCTTCTCGGCGGCGGGGCACCATGGCCCGGGACGTCCGGGGCATCAAGCAGCACCACGCACCCCGCGTGCCCCATCGCATAGAAGGGCCGGTGACACGGGAATGACACTCCTGTGTCCAGGGCCATCAGGAGCCTCCAAATGCTGAGGACCCCAGGACTGCAGACCCCAGGGGAGGCTGAAGGAGACGGGTAAGAACCAGCAGGCTTGGGCAGCAGCTGCTAGCTGAGTGTGCGTGGCACGCACAGGCCCCGCTCACCTGGAGGGGCGCCAGGGAGGCAGGGCATTGACCACACGGTCCTGATGGAGCCCAAGCCAGGTGCCCCACGAGCACGCACACCCGCTTCCCACTGCCTCCTCTGCGGCGGGCAAACCAGCTAAGCAGCTAACACACGTGCAGCCGAGACAGGGCAGAGATTCTAACGCTCTGATAAGTCACCAAACCAACCTCCCTACACTGGTCTCTCATTTCACAGCTTTCTGCTCTCCGCTCAACACCCGCTGCCCCCACAAATTTCTCTCCTCTACCTCTTCAGGCACACGCATCATTTACTTGATGATCAGATAGGCCTGGATTGCCTTCTAGGAAAAATGCACAGATATTATTTGCAAAGGCTAAAAAGCAGGTGTTCTCCAGCTTATCTGAATATTTTGAGTAAATCCCTGTTTTGAAATGCAAATGCTTCTGCAGTCTGTTTAGTTTGAGATAAAGCAGTGAACAATGAGTTAATCCTTGTTTTATGCAATTCATTATCAGAAGCCTGTGACCAGGCCAGCCACCTTTTTAAGCATAATAGTGGTCACGCGCAGGTAGATAACTCCTTGCCCCCCCCCGTAAATCACATTTATCAGATAGATTATGTTGCATATAAACAGACCAGGGTATAAATGTTTTATGTGTGCTTACATATGCAATACAGAAAGATGATTGTTTTAAGTATTTATTCATTATTAAACATCTCAGTACTTTATAAAATTGTTTCGTTATTGTTCATGCAAAAAGCTGATTTTTTTTTTCTTCCCGGGCTGAAATTGAATGTATTCATCTCTGAGAAACATGATTTAATCTTTCAGAGTGGCAGTGGGAAGGAGTGTGGAATCTCTTTGATTTTTTTTTTTTATTATTATTATCTTTAAATAGTTGCAAAAGAAACAAAATTGAAAACGCAGTAATCTACCCAGGCCCGTTAAATTAAATCCTCTCAACATTCTCCTTTCTTCTCTCATGTCTGTCCAAAACCAAACAAGCTCGCAAGCAAACAACTGTCCCCCCACCCCCCAGGCCCCAGAGCCCCAGCCCTACCTCAGAAAGAAAAGGTAGTCCAGGAACCTGGGAAAACAGGCAGCTTGATTTTAGAGAACATTCCCACTGTGGGAAACCGATGCGATTATTAAAAATGATCTAACTCGGAATTCTTTCTTTGCACCAGTGCTCCAGCATAAGATGTCTATAAATGCTTGTTCATAATCAATTCTCCCCTGTTCCTCTTCTGTCTTTGTGGTTCATTTGAGGGCTTTCTTTCTTTTTATTCTTGTCCTTTCGTTTCTCCTCTCTCCCACCAGCTTCTTATTCCTGTCTTTATTTTCCCCATTTTATGAACACTTCAGCCCTTCTCTGCTGTTCTTTGGCTTTCTATGTCAATGACACCCTTGAATCCAGAGCTTGTCCTCTGCGGCTGCAGAACCGACCGTCTCCTGCTCTATTTATTATGCTTCTGGGTTCCAGCGGATCCTCCTGGCACTGGCTGGACCTCCAGCATTCTGCACTTCTGCAAGCTGAACCTTC
The DNA here is from genome assembly GCF_011800145.1 of Mirounga leonina. Lineage (NCBI taxonomy): Eukaryota > Metazoa > Chordata > Mammalia > Carnivora > Phocidae > Mirounga > Mirounga leonina. Next base: position 3,430,053 of record NW_023270274.1, read on the forward strand.
ACCTAGAGAGCCTTCTCCTTTTCCATATCCTCTATGTGGAGAGAACACTTGAAAGAAAGAGAGAGACCTGGAAAACATGTACCTTCTCTGTGAACTTGCAAGGTTGGCATTGAAAGGCATTTTTTGGTGGACTCCAAACAAAGAAAAGCCCCCTTTTCTCCCGTGATCCTAAGGACCACTGAGGTCACCTCCTCCCTGCCCAGTCTGCTAAGCACTGGGGCTCGGCAGGAGGGCAGAGCAGCTGACTTGTGCACCTAGAATGTTGACGACGACCTACATGTTTGCTTAGCTTACTATTGGGGCGTCATGTAGGCTCTCAGACATGGCTTTCTGCTTCAGCTTCTATTGACTCCTTTCTGATGGCACTAAAATGTGCAAATCCATATTTTATTTATAACCAAAGCGGTACCATTAAAATGAAACCAGGACCCCAGGGCTACGTCTGTTAGACACATGTCCATCACAAGTGGATGTCAACATGAATGCCAAGTCCTGACACCTCCTCGTTCGCAGCTCTAGAGTAAATCCATCTGCAGATATCTGATGGCGGCCAAGGTCACAGCAGTGGGGGAAAACAAATGAAGACATCAAGGACGCATTTTCCAAGACAGATGGCGCCTACACGCCAAACCAGCTCACTCGCTGGGACTGGATGGGCTGCTTTCAGGAAACGTGGACGGATTTTTCGGTCGTATTGACCACTTTGATTTACTAGGTCATTTCACTCTAAATAGTTAAACTGTTTTGTACATGAGACCTTAAGAACTCTGGCTGAACAACTACCTATTTAGAGGGTATTCCTAAGGGAAGGGAGCGCAGACCAAATGGTAGCCCCTGGGCTGTCATCCGGAGCAAAGAGTTTGCTGGATTTCAAGGCAAGTCAATGGAAACTAATTCTTAGTGAGCAGTTGCTATGTTCTGATTTGGGGTCCCTTACACAGAAATGGGTTTATTGTGATGCAACAGGGCCTAAGCCTCAGGCCTTCCCCTGACCTGGGAGGGAAACTAGCAATTCGGTATTCACAGTGCTGTATCCATGTCCTTAAATAAGCCCCCTCCCCCAAATGTTATTAGCTTCAGGCCCTACAAAAGCTGCATCCACCTTGATTTATATATTTCACAACAACCTCATAGTTGTGTGAATTTGACAATGACTTAAATAGACCCCATCACACCAGAAATCACAAGAATAAATGGGACAACAAGAGAACTAGCAAAACGTACTATTTCTACAAAACCCCAGTTTGGCATTTTTATTTCAGCATAACATCCCTTTTGATTAGGTTTGCTGATCTGAATGGTATTGTATCAGTTTTATTGCTTTCTGGTATTTAACATGTAAATGTTCCATAGTTTGGTAATATTGTAGCCATTGAGCTACCTAGATGATCCTAGGTTTATTACTATACAGAGTACATGCTAAGAAATTTACTTAGGTTAGCAAGGAAGTCCTTGAGAATTTCTCCCTCTAAAAAGAAACTTGACAATACTCAGGATTGAAATATACCTCGGTAGCCTCAGTCTGTCCTCAAGGAGAGGAACTGGAAGCAAATGGATAGCCTTGGCTTTGTGATGGAACTAAAATGTGAGTCCAAGGATGAAGGACCCCTCTGTTCAGAGGGCATCATGGGTGATCATTCCCACTTTACCACCTCCTGGCTCTTATTGATTGATTGATTGATTGATTGATTGATTGACTGGATGTGGTTGATTCCTGGGCTGTGCCTGTGTCCTGTGTCCGAGCTGCTTAGGAGGGACAGCATGAAGTCTTGACAAAGGTAGGACTTGCTCAAGATCTGTAGCTCTGTGGCGCACCTTCAAGGGGTCCCGACTGCCTGCAGGCAAAAGTCTAAATTCCTTGGCGGGACACACAGCCGTCCATGACTCCCTCTCTGCCTCCTCTTGTGTCCAGTCTAGCTGGCTGCTATTACCCCCTGGTTGGGGTCTCCTTCTCCACCTACTTTCCAGTGCTCTGGACAAACACCCCTCCCCCGTGTTGTCTGCCTACATGGGACCTCCAGTCTCCACTCTGCTCCCTCTAAACCTTGCAAGCCAGCCACCTGGGGAGAGCGAGCCACTCTTTTTCCAGGTACCGTCTCCAGAATCATCTCCCCGCGGGAGCCTTTCCTGTCCACGCTGACACTCCATACGTGACACAAATCCCCTTTGAGGGCAGTTCAAATGGCTCCTTCCCTAACATCCCTAGTTTCCAGAATAATCATTGCACTACTTGAATATAGGACCATCTCCCCTCTTTAACTATCCGTTCCTCTAGTTACTCATCGATGCTGTTTTTTGGTTCAACGTTGCTGATTAAGATGTTCCTGGCCTGAGTATAAAAATGATGGAACATAGTTTTACATCCTGCAATTTTTGCTTGAGAAGTTGATCGTGTAAATTTCTTTAACTTCTGACTTGTTTTGAAACTTGATCCATAGTGTTGAAAGTTGTCAGGAGAGGTGCCTGCCATGAAGTGGGGCTTCAGAAGGTTTCCACTGAATGAATGAGACCATGAACTTCCCCAAATGTGACCCACAGGCCACAGCACGACATTAAAAAAAAAAAAAGTGAATCAATCTTATGCAATAATTTCTGGTCTATAAGCCGACACAAACGCAACAGTGTATTTTTCTCTCCCCAGAAAGAAATAGATTTCTAGAGTGTGATTTTAGTGGGAGGCCATTTTCATTTCAAATTTGCTTCTTTTCCTTGTTCCTTTTTTCTAAGTTAAGTGGCTGTGGCTTGTCTAGAGAAGAACGTGACTCAGTTGTTGCAGCTACCGTGGCCCCCAATTCACAGATGTTTCCCTGTAGGACTCCCATGTCCATGGATAGAGTGACTAACCTGGAGTATTTTATAACTAGAGTCAGAAACAAACATGAACAGAAGTACATCGAGGAGTTTTTATCTGCTTCAAGGAATTACTAATTCATTCTGCTACTGATCTTCTCTTTTGTTTTAACTTTCACCTGGGAGAGAGGATAGGACGATGATGATAAGCCAGATGCCTGACTTTGAACTAAGACTCTAGTGGGCGCTGGTCCGTGGCCTTGCCTGGCCTCATCATCCTCATCTGTAAAGTTGAGATAAAAACATAACTCCATCATAAAGCTGTTGAGAGGATTAAATGTGACAGTGCATCAGGTGAGCGCTCACTAAATCATTTAGACCCGACTACACCAAGACATGATTTCCATTCAACTGTTCTTGAACTTAGAGTACTTAAAAATCAGTTGGGAAGCTTATTAAAATGTACAATTCCTGGGGGCACCTGGGTGGCTCAGTCAGTTAGGCATGTGACTCTTGGTTTATTTATTTATTTTATATATATATATATATATATATATATATATATATATATATATATATAAGATTTTATTTATTTATTTGAGAGAGAGAGAATGAGAGAGAGAGCACGAGAGGGAAGAGGGTCAGAGGGAGAAGCAGACTCCCCGCTGAGCAGGGAGCCCGATGCGGGACTCGATCCCGGGACTCCAGGATCATGACCTGAGCCGAAGGCAGTCGCTTTACCAACTGAGCCACCCGGGCGCCCCTGACTCTTGGTTTAAACTCAGGTCACGATCTCAGGGTTGTGAGATCAAGCACCACGTCAGGCTCCACACTCAGCAGGGAATCTGCCTGAGATTCTTTCCCCCTCCCTCTCCCTCTGGTCTCCCCCACCCCTCCCACCCCCACCCCCCGGCTCACCCTCTCTCTCATTCTCTCTCTAAAATAAATAAATAAATACAAGTACAATTCCTGGATGTCCTCTGGGTGGGTCTGGTCCATTGGGTCCAGTGTGGGCCTTGGAATCTACATCTGAGACATGTCTTCACACTGATTCTGATGAACAGTCTGTGGCCTGAACTCAGAGCCACACAGAGCCACCGTGTCACTTCCAAAGCCACTTCGAAAGCTGAATGCAGAAATCTTTCTTCCTATTCCCTGATTATCTGCTATCGAATGCTGTGAGCTGGTGCACAGAGTTTCTGCTTTCCGGAGCCCATGATGTTGTTGGACGTCACAGAGTGTGAGCCAGACTTCTCAGACTCGCCCAGTGTTGTCAGCATTCATCCTGTATCTTCAAACTTCCACCAGACTCAGGCATTCATGCCACAACCTCAGAAAGATGCCCCATAGATATGGGATGTGCCGTGAAGGAAAGCCTTCAGGCTGGGAAGTAAGTCAGACAAATGGAGGTTTGGACATGCTTCGGTCATTCATTTTCTCTATGTGCATAGAGGAAGGGGGGGAAAGAAGGCAGGGGCATGGGAGAAAGGGAGAGCAGAGACCTCCATAAAAAAGAAGGGTAGTAACTTGTGCCTCAAAGGTTTTCTTGTGAGTTTAAATGAGATGTATAAAGCATGCAAGCCTTCCTGCGCTTACCACCCACTTAACACTGGATGATATATGTGGATATTTACTGCCATTTAACTGTTGTTCATGTCCCAGTTTTGACTTCCCACTCGATTATAAGCATCGTGAGATCAAGGACTGTGAGTCAAGCCTGTTCCGTCTTCCCCTACCCATTCTTCCACTCCCCCACAGCCCCAGACCCCCACGTTCTCCGTCCCTGCGAATTCTCAGCCATCCCAAGTGACAAAAGAGGAAGCAATAAACAGGCCGCAGATTCAGCTCCTGACCTAAAAGACAGGATTATTGGGCAAGACCGAGCCAAGTAATCAGGCTCACTGGGAAATATCACGCAATGACCGGTTGGTCGCCTGGAAAAGCAGACAAAGTACCTTCCAGAAGTGGTCAGGGCTGTAGGGAGTTATAAGAATTGCTTGGTATTTTCTGTGCTTGACACCTGGACCTCATCTTACTTATGCAAGGTGTCCACCAAAGCCCTGGTCACCTCCTGCTGTTAACTAGATCCCATCACAGCTGGGCAGGCTGTCTGCAGCCCCTAAGTGAGACTCACCTTAGGGGTCGGTGTCTTAGAAGAACGAGATGATGATACATATCCTCATAGACATTGAAGGCACTCCGATATTTGTTGAATGAAGAACAAGTAGCCTAATGGTCTGTGTGTCTGTCTTTTAAGGCTGTATCTTAAAAAGAATAGATGACATATATGAAGAACCAGAGCATTTTTGTAAAAACAAATCATGCATAGGTTAAAGCAAGGCTTACAAAATTTTCTTTGGTAATTTAAGAGCTGTGTTGCTGAAGGGAAGAGGTCTGAGGCCTCACTTTATAGGTTTTGCTTTGCTGGAACATTCTCAAGCTGTCTGGGGACACAGGCAGGGCTGTGATCCTTCCAAGCCCTCAGCTCCCGAAAGGAAGGCGCCTCTGGAACTGCCCCTATCCCCTCACCACTGCAGCCCCTTCCTCATCAGTGGCTCATGACTCATGGTATGGTGGGATTCATCTGCGTCTCTCCCCTCTTGTCTCTTGGAACTTCTAACCCTGCCTGTAAGCTGACATCTTAAAGGAAATATATGTTCATAAACTAGAGGAAGGTCCTCTCTCTGGGCAGGCAGGGAACTCACTCTCATCAGTAAACACCGAGTGCCATTTTCCTCCTCCACCCCCCAACATTTGATTTATATTAAGTGAAACAGACTATCTTTACAAAACCATATGAAAAGGTTTTTTTCATAATCAAAACTCTATGTGGCTTAAACGTAGCTCATTTCTTCAAAGTTTCCCACATAGATCACAATCGCATGTGTATAGAACTTTAGTTCTCTGTCCCCTTTCCCTGCTGGGTCTGGTTCTGGATGTAGGGTAGAGCTGCTTTAGTTTGTGTTGGGAGCTAAATCTCTACCAAAGACGAAAAGGCAATATTTTGCGCTGTCCCGTGACCCAAGGTCAAGTCTCCAGGCTCTTCTTTAGGGTACACTGAAATAAGCCAACTCTCAAGACCCCTCGCAGAGGTGATTTCCTAAACCCTCACAGTGTAATTTATAGTAACAGTACGGATGATAACATCAGTAACATGCATCACGTATGGATCAGACCTGTGGTGTCTCATAGACATTGGCCCCATTGGCCCCACTGGTCGGTTGAGTAGACAACAAACAATGCAGACTGTAGACGTTTCTTCTAAGTCAGAAAGCTCTCTTTTCCCTCATTGATTACAAAACCTTATTATGACCACGTACGCTAGTTGACATCACTTACCTCATTTTTCCCCATGGCAGAAATCCTATTTTATTCATATTATGCTACCCTTCTCACCTAAAGAAATCTGCCCAGACGGCGCATCCGGATTTGGACGTGGTAGATACTCTAGCCAGACCCTTCCTCGCGAAGCTGTTTTCATCCCTATGTTACAGGGAAGTAGTTGGGCTCCTGGGGGGAAGACTTGCCCCTAAACCGTGTATCTCTCTCCAAATATGTAACGTCCACTTTCTTATCCCAGATCTTTTTGACTCTAACTGAAAGAAACTTCTTTTTATCAGAGACAATTTTTTTTTTTTTTTCCCCTAGACCATGTAATAAAGAAAAGCTTATAGTGGATAGACCAAATGTTGAAGGCGAACCAGAGGCCTCAGGCTTCAGGACCCGAGTCCACGGCACTGGAATAATTCGAGAAGCAGGGTCCACAGTTACCATTGTTAACACTGCAAGCTAATGAAAAACAGACCTGATCCAAAGCCATAGTCTACTAAAAGGAATCGGTTTGCGAGAGGCGGCTAAGTGGTAACCGGGTCCCAGGTTAGGCGATTTTGTTCTTAGTGTCACTGGTTACTCACTTGACCTATCTGCAGCTTCTACAGAAAAGAGAGAGCTAGAGAGAGAGAGAAGGAGGATTTCCAGGTTGCTTTTCAAATCTGAGAATTTATGAAATCCCCTGAATATAAGCATAAATGAGGATTAAGCCCAAATACAAAGTTATTCCTGCTTTTGTGATGACAAGTTATTTCCCCTCCTTTCAAAAGCAAGGTTTTCTCATAGGGCCCCACTTGGCCGCTCTCACTGAGTCCAGAACACGGTCTGGGGCAGAAGCTGAGACCGAGGGCAGAGGTCCAGAGAATAGGAAAGCCCCATAAGCAGGTATGCATTAGATACATTTCAGACACAAGGCATTGTTCTCCTGAATTTAAAGTTTAAAAGCAAAAGATAAAAGAAAACCGAGCTCTGAAGCAAGGCTTTCTAAATAGTTTTCCTTCTCATTCTTATGCGCTGACCCGGAGCCGCTTTTATATGCCTGAGCCTGGTGAGCGGCCCTGGCGGGAACGTTTACTTTCATCAGAGCAAATAGAGAGAGGAAATCTTTATTGTTGGCGGCGAGCTCAAAAGATGTTGCCCACAGTATGAGCGGAGCTCCTGGGAGATACATTTTTAAAATTTTTTGGTTTTCTCTGGAATTCCAAATGCTAATGTCACCCCGAGTGAGGGGTCTTCATTTATTGATCTTTCGGGACTGATTTTGAAAGGCCTCACATGGAAATTTAAGTAAATGTAGTTGGAGATCTTGGCCACCACAGACTGGTCGATAGATATTCTAATCGAGCCACAGTTTTCTCTTCCCAGACTAGATAATGATCATAGCTTGTACTCACAGCCCCCAGTTTATGAAAACGCAGGTGCTAACTTCTTCAGGAGGCAATTTTATCTTTTTAAATTGACACGCATTTTTTTTAGGGTATGGGCTGTCACTTTGAATAAAGCCTCAAGTTAAAGGTACAAACACCTATTAAGAATGACAGTGTTGGGCGCCTGGGTGGCTCAGTCGTTAAGCGTCTGCCTTCGGCTCAGGTCATGATCCCGGGGTCCTGGGATCGAGTCCCACATCGGGCTCCCTGCTAGGCGGGGAGTCTGCTTCTCCCTCTCCCACTCCCCCTGCTTGTGTTCCTGCTCTCACTATCTCTCTCTCTGTCAAATAAATAAATAAAAATCTTTAAAAAAATAAAAAATAAAAAAAGAATGACAGTGTTTCTGGAAAGAGAGCTACAATTTATATATTATATATATTTATGTATCATATTGCTATGTAATAGGTATTATTTATATATTATATATTACTATATTATAGAAATTATACTTATTAAGTATTAGCATATGTTAGAGCCACTTGTATTTACACATGTATGTAAATATTCATAGAACATTTAATATATTAAATAATTATATAATATATCCAATCGGCTAGATTTGATTCCCTGGAATAAAAATACACTTCACTTAAAGGAAAACTTCCTTATCGACCCTTGAGAACACCGCCAGCGGAGCAAACAGCTTGAAGGAACACACTGAGCTAGTACGCGTCTTATCCCCGAACTTTCCTGGGCTTGTAGACTTCCACACACATAGTACATAGCGATGGTAAGTCATCCCTTCACTTTTCTTTATATCCCACTGAGATTTTCCACATGGACCGAGGAAGGAGAGAAAAGAGTCTATCAGTAAAGAGATACAAAGAGGCTTTACCAATTCAGTGAGAAATTGTTAATTCAATCTAAGGCTTCAGAATATTTTAATGTCCACTTATGATGCTAATGCAGGTTAACTGGCATTCATTTCAAGACTTTGTTCTTTTCATCACTTTTTAGTTCAGGTGGGGGAGGTGTGCGCTGCATTTGCTATTCAGGTTAGGATCTTGGGATCAGCAAGACACCCCTTCTTCTCTCCTCCCCTGGAAGGCCTCATTGTCATTCCAATGACAACACTTACCTGGAAACAAAAGTGCAGGTTTCTCCACCTGGAGTTCCTTGTATGCAGCCCCCAGTCCTAATTCTGAATGGTATCTTAAGCTCTAAACCAAATCTTCTGCTTCAAGCTCAGAGGCAATTTCTCCTCGTCTTTCTCCCTAGAGACTCAAAACAAAAAGCCAACAGTAGTAAACCTTATGCACTTGCATTGTAACAGTTGCATATATATGGTACCGAACTGAAACTTAAGAAAAAGTATGTGTCTACGGACTACTCACCACCCAGAGAAACCACTGCTGACATCTTACTGTGCTTCTGTCTTTATTCTTTTCTTCCACTTCTTTCTAGAAACGCAATTTTGTGTCCTACTCACTGACAAATAAACCAACACACCAAACACTTACTTTGACATTAGCAGGATATTTAGAAGTGCTTTTTAGCAGAGGAAAAAGAAATGAACATCACCGGCCGCCCAGCCAGCCAGCTGGCCGGAGTTTGGCTAAAATCTCCGTGGACGTCCTTCCCGCAGCTTCTCTACACCTGGTCCTACGTCCCCGTGTCACTTTTGCCCCCAGTTCTCCTGTAAAGTGCTGAGCAAAATGACATCACACTACCTGTAGAATTTTGTTGCTCGCCTTTTTTCACTTAGCGGTACCGGAAGCTTCTACGAGGTGGGTGGCCCAGAAGCCCAGGGGCTAAGCTACCATCATGGTTCGGGGCTGCTGTGTTCTGCCACCTTCCTGCTGGGACTCCTGGAGCAGCTGGGCTTTGGAGAAAGCGTTTCTGAATCGTCGTTAAAATTCGGGCCAACTGTGCCCCCTCCAGACACTAGCACCTTGCTTTCCCTGCAGCCGGGGGGCTGTGAATACTCTGAGGCTGAGGAAAGTGATCCTTTTAACATCTCAGAAGGAGAAACAAGACCGTTTCTTTGTGCGCCTTGGGCTCCAAGTCCCCACTAGACATTTAGGGGGGCACTTTAGATTCTAGCAGGAGTAGGGCAGGGAGAAGGAAAAGGGAGAGAGAGAGAAAGGAGCAGAGGGAGAGGGAGAAAGGAGGGAGGGGGTTGGTGAGACAGGGACAGAGAGACCCAGGCAACCCGAGTTTGCTCAATCACAAAAGCTTTATTTCAGAATGGTTCCAGAGGCCCGGGTGTGGAAGCTGCAGGCTCTCAGCCCACAGGCCTCCCCGAATGCTCGAGAGCCCTGTGGGTGCGTGCTGGCTTTCCGGGCCTGCACCGAAATCCTGAAATCTGACCTCTCTGGGGCCTCAGGCGGTGGTCTCAAAGGGATCAGCTTCTGGGCTGCCTTCTCTGGGGCAGCCACCCCAAGGAGAGGCACACGGGAACACTTCTCAGCGAAAAGGCTCCAGAAAATCCCTGTGTTTCTGCTGTTCCCGGGGGAGGCACCCTTCCCTCTGTGCCAAGCCCAGGGGTCCGAGAGGAGGCTGGGGGCTTCGAGCACAGCCCCTGGGACCTGGCTGCTTGCTGCAGGATGACTGAGGGAGGTGGTCTCCCTACCTGGCTGAAGGCGGTCAGAGGACAAGCCTCTAAACATCTGCTGTGACGGCTCTGTGGTCCCTGCCACCGTCCCCTCGGAGCAGTGTCCCTCAGTTGACGTGGACATGTTCAATGCACAGGGATACAGGTCATGTGCCCCTATTAATTAGAACTTGGGGCCATGTGTTCTTCTAATATTAGGAGCCCTGGCAAGGAGTATCTCTAAGATGTGTGATTGAAAAGCAAAAACATGAAACACGATTTGTGTCTCTTGATGCTAATTTACATCGATGCCAACTTTACTAAGTTAAAATATATTTTAAAACATTTTTTATAGTAACATTGATTTATTTAATGCATAAAACATCATAAAAACTATTATAATATCCAAAATACTATAAATTAATTTCATAGAGGTACTTCTAAAGGAGACACATAGCAAGACTTTAGTTTTATAGTTGTTGTTTTTATGTTCATTTTGCTAATTTAAAGGTAGTTTCTTTGACTTCTGTGGGCAAAAAGCACATTTAAAAATATTAACTGTTCATATTTAAATAAATCAATGTCTCTTTTCCAGCTTTGTTATTCTACCTTCTATTTAACTTGTTTTTAAATCCCCTAGGAGGACTTCTAGTGTGAAGGGGAAATGTAATTTCCACACCAACGGATCAAGAAGTTCTGGTACTTTCTTTCTTTTTTTTTTTTTAAAGATTTTATTTATTTGACAGAGAGAGAGACAAGGAGAGAGGGAACACAAGCAGGGGGAGTGGGAGAGGGAGAAGCAGGCCTCCCGTGAAGCAGAGAGCCCGATGCGGGGCTCAATCCCAGGACCCTGGGATCATGACCTGAGCCAAAGGCAGACACTTAACGACTGAGCCACCCAGGCGCCCCAAGAACTTCTGGTACTTTCTTAGAAATGTTCTTAACATAACCTGCATTTATTTAGGAACATGACACCACTATATGTGCTTATGTGAGGTAACGTGTGTGTGATGCAGTGTGTGTCTGCTGAGGGCAGACCCCTCTAGGTCGCCCCTCTGCAGCCATGCACACCCTGGGACCAGGCCGCCCTCCAGGATTCTCTGTTGTTGCCGCGCTCAGAGGGCTGGAACCTCACCCACACGTTCCCCGGCACGTGTCCTCCCACCCACTGCGTCTCACTGCACGCCTGCCACGCACATGGGCCATGGCACACTGAAGCTGTGCAGCCCCGCGTTAGAAGTGTCCTGATGCAGAAGAAAGCTGCCCTGTGTGTCACCCAAGAAGGCCGACCTGACACAACGTGGCGTATGTCCATCTCTGTCCAGGCCAAAGGTGTTCCCGGATGAGTCTCTTCCATGCCAAGGCCCCCTCCCCACAGGAAGCACGGATGCTTAGGAATGGGGATCTCCAGGGCCGTCATCAGGACACCACACTCATTCTCCTAATTTGTTACCATGGGTGTCACTCGAGCACATCGAGAGGCTCGGTGTAAGCTGCCTCTGAGTCGCCTCTTCTTAAAACCTGCCTCGGTGGGTCTCTCCTCTCTAGAAAAGTCCCTGTCTGTTGCTCTCCGCAGAATGGAGTCTAGACTTTCCAGCCAGCAACTTAAGTCCTTTCAAAATCTTCTAAATAAAGGATGTTTTGGGTGTTCACTTTTACTGCTTCCTAAAGGTAACTTCCTCCCCAACCCAGCAGAGAAAGAGGAAACCTTTAAATGCACCCCCTCTTCGATATCCCTCTTCCCTGCGCCCCGACCACATGCCACCCTTCAACCTGGTCACCCTAGCCCTGTTTTCTGTCCTCTGAAAGCTTCACGAGAATCCAGCCCCCAGGACCTTCTCCTGCGCCTGGACCAGCCGTGCGTGCTGAAGCCCACTGCCTGGACTGGAGCACGCAGTCTGCAGCTCCCCAGCCAGGCCAGGCACTCCCCGAGGGCACGAGAGTGTGGCCTCCTGTAGTCAGCAGGTCGCAAGGATGGTGGCTAATGACAACAAGCATGGTCTTTGTGCCATAAGTAGACATACGGGTGAAGAAAATGTTTCTGACAGGAGTGAAGATTGGACCATACCAAAGCTGCTGGTAGATCAAATAAGAGAAAGGTGGGGCATTGATCACTGAATTTAACAATAAAGAGAACATCAATGACTTCAAGAAGAGCAGTTTTCTTAAACTGATGCAGGCAAGAGCCTGGTTTCAGTGACCGGAGGTAGAATGAATGAGAGGCACAGGATGCAAAAAAGGTATAGACAATACCGAGGTTTTGCAGGGAAAGAGGGAAGAAAGGAACGGAGTGGCAGCAGGAAGGGATGTGGAGTCAGGAGAGAATCTTTTTCTAAGAAGAGAGAAATTACAGCATGTTTGCATGTGGATGGGGTGATACGGGGAGAGAAAAACCTGAAGATACAATGATAGTCACAAGCAGACAAAGGAGTATGGGATCTAATTCCCATGGGCTTTGCCTAAGACAGGAGCATGGAGAGGCCATTCGAAAGATGGAGCAAAGGCAAGTATGTGGTTTCCTAGAAGTGTGTGGTAAGAACATGGAAATTCTCCTGATTGCTGTTATTTGCCTCAGGATGCAGTCGGTAAAGCCATGGGCTGAGAATGAGGATGCAGAGGGGCGCGTCTTGCAAATTTGATGGGAAGGAGGAGTGAGCTACTCATCTAGGAAGAGCACAAACTAAGGAATCAGGAGCAGGCATGGGTTGTTGGACACCATGGAGATCCCCCAGTTAAGAAGATGGTCATGAGTTTAAAGAGAGATCTGTCAGTGAGGGTCTGTTAAAGAGGTCCCCTCATCCATGTCCAGCATCCTGGGTACACACAGCATAGGCAGTTAGTTCAGTATTACCAGGGTTTTCATGAACAAGTCAGACAGTGAGAGAGAAGCAAGGGCGGGCTTGTGTAGATGGCTCATGGAACCTCAGCTGGGCTGGGAAGGAAGAGAGTAGCTGAGGGAGGCAAGAGTCAGGGCAGGGTGGTCGGGTCAGCTGCTCCTTTGTTCCTTTGTTCCTTGTGAACTGAGCAACTCCCAAAGGCCCCACCTCCTACTATTATCATCTTTAAGGGTAAGGATTTCAACCTTCAGATTTAGAGGGATGACCTAGTTTCCCTATTTTCTGACTGAAAAATAAAAGAGTGATCAGAAGAGACTCTCCACCCCACCACCCCACATCAGCCAAACCTTGGTCAGCACCACATCCTGACATTCTGTCATGATGGATGGCCTGTCCCTGCTGCCACGTATGACCAGAAACTTCTTCTTTCTTAACACAAAGACGTGCTACAGCAGTTCACCCCCTGCCTCTCCTCTACTGCCATATTCTCTCTGTTTGCCCTTTCCATCACAATAGAAACAACATTCTAGAATCTTCCCCATTGTAAAAACAAAACCCCACACCTCACATTTTTCTCCAACTACCACTGTTCCATCTCCCTATTTCCCTTGATAACAAAACTCTACAAAATCCCACATTTTTTGGTAGTACTCGCTGTCTCCAGCCTTCTCACCCCATTCTGTCTTGATTCACCTCAATTAACCTTCCGCCCTGCCTGCTCCACTGAAACTGCACGCAGGTCACAGAGACACCTGCTGCTGGAGTCACCTGCTGGTGTTGGTCA
>NW_023270274.1:3443763-3447997 GCF_011800145.1 Mirounga leonina
CAGCGGGTCCAGCACCGGTGGCGGGTCACCGGCAGCGGGTCCAGCACAGGTGGCGGGTCACCGGCAGCGGGTCCAGCACAGGTGGTGGGTCATTGGCAGCGGGTCCAGCACATGTGGGTTCTCTTTCCTTGCTGGTCATTCTTTGGGGGTACCTCTCCCCTCCCTTATTCCTAACTGTTGGGGCTCCCCAAAGCTTAGGTTTCCCATCTCTTCCCTTTCCCATGCATAGTCCCTCCATAGGTAATATTACACAGAGCATGGCTTTAAATACTTGTCCATTGAACGGCTGCCTCTTCTCTGAATTCTAGATTGATTCTCAACCCCTTACTTGGCATCTTCACCTGGAACACAAGTCAGAATTATGTCAAAACCTGCTACTCCTGAGTCTTTCTCATCTCTATAAATGGTGGTGTGGGTTGAATCATGCCCCCATTCACATGTTAACGTACTAACCCCTGGTACCTCAGAATGTGACTTAATTTGGAAATACAGTCATTGCAGATATAATTAGTTAAGGGGAAAAGGGGCTACACTAGAGAAGGGTAGATCCCCCTAATCCAATAGGACTGGTGTCCTTACAAGAAGAGGGACACACACACGGAGAACACCACGTGAAGATGATGACAGAGATGGGGGTGATGCCGCAAAAGACAAAGAAACCCCCAGAAGTTAGGAGCGAGGCAGGAACAGATTCTCCCTCCCAGCCTCAGAAGGACCAACCCTGCAGACCCCTTGATCTCAGACTTGCGGCCTCCAGAGCTGTGTGGTGATGCGTGTGTGTTGTGTAAGCCCTCAGTGTGTGGAGCTCTGAGACAGCAGGCCCAGAAGACGAGTACGGATAGCCACACCATTCTTCAGCCCAACCTTGACTCACCCTTGACTCTTGCCCTCTACATTCAATACCTATGCAACACAGGATCAGAGCTCAGCCCTGGGCAGGGGCTCGCTCTCCCGGAACAGGCACCAGCCCCTTCCCGAGTCCGCTGCGCCCTGCTCGTCTCTTCAGAATATTCCATACACGGTGCCAAAATCATCCCTAGGCAACTTGCCAGATTGCGCCACCACTCTTCTTGAAACGGCCATCACGTCCCAAGCCCTTTGGAGTGAAGGCCAAAATCTTTACAATGGCTGACAAGGGACTCCGATTTCCTCCTTCATCACCCTCCCACTCAGGGATGCTGTTCTAGCAGCGTGGGCTCGGCCTGGCTCTGCCTTGAACTTTTCCAAGATGTGTGCACAATAGGGCTTTGGCACTTGCTTGTCCCTCCTCCTGGAACCCTCCTGCCCAGCCGTCATCAGCTTTCCCTCGTAAGCCTACATCGCCAGCTGCCTCCCTTCCTCCAAGAACTGGTTCAGCAGACCTGATGTAGTGACCTGCGCAGCAGTTCGACCCTACTTGCCCCTCCATCCCTCACCCTGCATGTCTCGTAGTTTCCTTACCACGCGTGAGAGCCTCCTGTCCATCCATGCCCCTGCCTGCCTCCCCCATTGGAACCGAAGCTCCATGAGGGAAAGGTCATCGCTTGGCTTTGCTGCTGCATTCCTGGTGTAGAGAACAAGGCTCAGCCCAGAGCAGTGCTCTCTGAATCTGTGTTGAGTAAACGAAGGGATAATTAGGGACTTCTCAAAACCATTTCCCTCCACTTGCTTCAGGGTTTGTATGCTAAGCATTAATCATCTCCATCCAGGCCCTACCAGAGGAACACACGGTCTCTTCAAACTGCGGTCACTGTAAGCCCCCATCGGTATGATTCCTGGGGGTCTCAGAGGAGAAGTCAAAGAGTGAATAGTCTTGAAATCAGGCTTTCCCAGTGATTGTTTCCAGCATGCCAGCACAGCCCCCTGGAGAACTGATATCCGACGCACAGAGCCGCCAGCCTGAGAGCAACTGCAACCTACATTTAAACTAAAGATGCTTTATGTGCTGGAAAGGCAGCTTGGAAGAGGATGATCTATTATAGATCATTAACTATGCCATAACATTCTTCATGTTAAAAGTCAGCAGAATTTTTTCAAAGCAATTTCCTTAATTATTTTCTCATGTTTGTTTGAGCCCAAATTGTAAAATTTGGAATTCTGCGATGATCCCAGCCATATTTATATTTCACTCCATTTCAAAAAGGAAGAATAGCCAAGAGGTGAACATTTTGGGTTCTGAACGTTCTAGAATAATTTTTAAAGGCAATTAGATCACAACCCATCTTAGCAGAACTTCTTCTATGTAATGATTTTTCAAACTGACTTGGTTTTCCCTATTTATTTATTTTTTAGATGCACCCAACATTTGATAATGCTTGAACAGATTATACCATACAGATGTCTACATTATTTTTTTTCCCTTTAAGTGTAGTGGGATTGTTTGTGCTAAAAATAAACCATCATCTTTTGGTATTGTTGTCATTTCAATGTTGTGTATGAATGAAAACAGGCTTTGCTTTACCATTCCCAGGAAGGGGAGAAAGACAAGCAATTTGGTGAGGATGGCACTGGGATTTCTATCACACTGTCATGATGTGAAGGTGACAGTTTCTATCTCTCTGGCTTCTCTCTGGAAGCCAGCTCATTACTGCCCACTCAGAGCAGCCGCTGGCCCATTTGGATACTGAGGGGATGCAGAAGATGTCGTTGAGTGTTAGAGGTGACCCATGGACTCAGCCACACAGAGTCCAATTGAAAATGCATTGCCTCCTGGACCGGCCCACTCTTAACTAACCAGGAAGGGTGAAGCCCCCAGAACTGTTATCTTATGGCTGGAGTGGCTCCCTGGGTCCCCAGCTTCCCCAAAGTTTTATTAATTTGCATATTTTCCCAAAATAAATGATTTTGGAGCTGGGCTCATTGTTTACATTTAAAATAGCATAAGGAATCACGCTGAAATGTCAGCAAGGCAAAGGAAAAAGGCTACAAATTGGGTTCATATTTATTATCTTTATTTTTATGTCATCAGCATGTCATTAAAGGTCATTCATAATAAAAGCTAATTTGTCATCACTAACACCTTGATAACAACAGCAGTAGGAGCTGATGCAGGTCTTATACTCAACTTACTTCTGGCCAAAAAGGCTGAAGATAAGGCTCTTATTAAATCTGTAAGTTGTATGTATGATACTTATTAAAGTCGGCATACCACATCATCAAAAATATTACTTATTAGAATATCTTTTGACTTTTGGCAAGATAGTTGCTAGTATCCCAGTCTAATTCCATGGAGATATCTTTTGAGCCTCCTTAAAATGCCAAATAGTCCATTCAAATTGAAAGTAGACATGAGGTTTTGATCTGTAGCATTCGGTTTCCCACGTGTGAAGCATAGTACCAACAAGTATCATGGGTGCCGGGGAGTTCTCGAATCCACAGGCACAGAGAGCTGATGAAACCCATTCCTGCTGAATTTCCCCCAGCTTTAACCAAAGTCATTTCACAGATTTATTCCAAGTTTATTCCAGAGGAAAGAATTTCTGTTCCTGGAGAAGAAACATTAATTATGCCACTTTTTATCTTGTTTGTCTGGTAAAAACTGAAACAAAGCTTGATCTACCTGAGACTTAGTCCAAGACAAAACCAGAGTCAAGAGCTTCTGGCATAAGCTTCCAAGAGTAAATGTGGAGAATGACGGAAAATGTACTCTGATAATTACAGTGTCTCCACAATTTTCACAAAACAGAAAGGTTTCCACTTATGAAAATCCTGAGACTTTACTCATCTCTCCAGAGATACAGTTATAAATTTGTAGATCAGATGAGACAAAGAGGAAAAGTAGGAGCTAAACGGGAGAGAGCAGGAGACAGACCTTCTCATTCATGCTAAATGGACAGTGTCTCTTCCAGAAGAGACTTGAAGGCTTCTATCCATCAATTAATCAGAATGCATTTGAGTGGGATCCTGATTAATTTAATGCTCTGTGGGATCAGGAGATTAGTCAAAACTTTACTGATGTAAATTCTCTTGCTAAAAGTTCACTTGTAAAATGCACTTCACATCTCAGCTAAGAGAAGCTTATATTCTGAACATCACTGCATCTTTCTCCAAAGACCTAAGACTGTTCAGATCCTCAGGTTTCTTGTTCTGAAACTCAGGACTAGATATTTCATTGTCGAAGGGATAGGGGATTAAACAATGCCATAAAAATATTGCTCCTACCTTTTTTCCCCTTTATTTTTCCTTTTCTTTTATTTTCTTCTTCAAATGAGATGATTTAATTGTTGGTTTTAATCATGAAAATTCTTCTTCTTCT
>NW_023270274.1:3448007-3448848 GCF_011800145.1 Mirounga leonina
TCTTCTTCTTCTTCTTCTTCTTCTTCTTTCTTCTTCTTCTTCTTCTTCTTCTTCTTCTTCCTCTTCCTCTTTCTCCTCCTCCTCATCCTCCTCCTCCTTCTCTTTCTCCTCCTTCTCTACCTTCTCCTTCTCCTCCTCCCTCTCCTTTTCTTCTGTTTGGAGGACAAACAGAAAAGTTTAAATAGTAAAGACCATCCAAAAATTTTCTCACCTGAGTTAACCTATGTTGATAATTTTGTGTATATCTGAATACCTCCCATCATTTCCCTAGTAAATATGTGGTCATGGTCTCAATTTCCAAATTCATGTTCTTAATGTTTTCTTGAGTTTACCCTTATTTGTTTTTGTTTGTGTTACTGCTACCTTTAATCATTTGTTATATGGTCTTGTGTATTGCATTCTGTTTCTTGCCTCATTTAATTTGAGGGAATGATCTTTTTTTTTTATCTATACTATTGACAAACCAACATTAAACAAAGGACTATTTATTCTTTCCATAAAAGAGAATAATACTAGGATATCTACACTCTTGCCTACTTCATATTCCAGGCTTGGCAATCAAGTTTCAAATCTTTTCCTTAGTCTATTTATAGTTAAATAATTTTTGCAGAACTGTATCTTACATGAGATTTACTCTTTCTTGGAGCTATTCCAAATCTCATGGATGAGCCAAAAATCATGTGTTGTCAAAATTAGCTTTGAAAATTCCCTAGGAGTTTATATTACTAGAAACTGATAAAAACTTTCAATAAGTTTAGCAAATTTAGTCTCTCCTTCAAAATGTTGAAAACACGTTATTTATTTATTTATTTATTTATTTATTTATTTATTTATTTATTTA
>NW_023270274.1:3448858-3479613 GCF_011800145.1 Mirounga leonina
TTATTTATTTATTTATTTATTTATTTATTTATTTATTTATTTATTTATTTTGCTTAAGTATCAGGTAAAGTGGCTGGCTTTCAGGGGCCCCAGAGTACCAAGTAGCTATCTTAAGTGCTGGAACCACAGTACAGGAAGGTGTTCATGGTCTGGGAATCACATGAGACCCAAGGCTCCCTAAGGTGACCTCAGAAATGTCCCTCATCTCACCTCGCCCGGGCCCACGCCGTGAGTTGTATGGCAGGCAGAATTAATGCCACCAGTTAAGTTCTCCAGTCCCCAGTCCTTTTTGGGGGGCTAGGGCCTCAAGTACAGATAGCTGAATTCAGCCAATGTACCCCTGTAGCAATACTCACATTACTATAGCTTTCTGCATGAGGATGACACTGACATATTAAAAAAACATAATCTCTAATTCTTTGGACTTAATTTCATGTATAAGTGGCTTCAACCACATTACCAGATGGTTTTTTATTACAGCTTCCCGTTTGTGGATTATTTATTCCATCATGCCTTCACATAGGCATCCAGGGAAGGAAGGTAGAGAGAATACATGCCACCTGGCACTGCAGGTTTGGGGGATTTGTTTTCATTGACTTCATTTGCAAATAACAACTTGGGTGTTTTTAATTTTCACTTAATCCTGTAATAATATTGCCTGTCTGCTGAGTTTAATTCTTTAGTTACAAAAACTCCCTTTACACCTCGGGATGTTGTCATCAAATAATCTTTTGTTTCAGGGAATTTTTTTTTTAATTTTCTTGAACGTATGATACATTTGATAAAGCATTTATTTCCTGATGTAAATCTTCCAAAATATACCATGAATGCATTCTGCTTATTATGTGTATTTTCCTCTATTTCTGTCCCGAGCTCTTTGTCTGCCGAAGGAGGAAATTCTTCTTTGGCCCCTACCTGGTTCCAAAATCATGTGAGTCGATGTGTCGCCCCTGCCCCGCTACCAGACAACATCTGCACTGACCCTTTGCCAGGGGGTCAGAGTGCTGAGTGACGGCGCTCACGTTTATCTGTTCAGGGAGATGCAGGAGGTTCTAGGACCCTCCTGACTCAGGCCACAATCCCTGAACTACAGGAGCATAACCTGACCTCTCCTGTGTCTTCTCTCTGGCTGTTGCCTACCTCTTCCATTCAGGCGTAGAGCCTATTTGACAAATCCAAGCCCTGTGTCTTGGGGGCTCTTTGTTTGGTTGATAGCATGAGTTTTCTGCTGGTTTTTCATTTTGAAAAAGTTCTTCAGAAAATACCTTGTGTTTCGCCCTGTCTAAAGTGCTGCCTTCCGCCCACAACATCCCTCTTCCCAGGTTGCCCAAATGTCAGGATACACTCTGCTCAAACGCTCAACTGTGGCTTCTACTTTCTTCCTGCATTTTCATTAAGGGCAGGTGGCGCGCGATGTCTTGGTGGGTTCACAATGGCTGCCATTTGTCCTTCCAGCTCTGCTGGTCGAGCTCAGAAGGCGCTGTTGGACGTGGCCGAGAAAGGAGCCCCAAGCAGGGATCTCTGGGCTCATCTCTGGTGCCCCAGGCCCCCCGGCTTCCCCCACCAGATGTGAGCTTTCTAGCATTTCCTTCATTTCTTCCCTATTTCACAGCACCACCCTCGTGGGAAGGAGAACTGTGCCTACTTTGCTCATGCTGTCTTCATTTTATTGCTTTTGGTGAATACTCCTCAAAATGTGTGTTATGATACCAGAGCGACCTCCTGGCGTTGCTTTAACAGTCTTTCTTAGCCATGTCTACATTTCGTTTTTTAGTTAATCTGTTTTGGTGAGAAGTCTATGAGAATTCCATGCTGAACATCCCAACATTCCTGGAATCCTATTGTTTCTTCCTCAGAGTCTGTTCATGCTCTCAGGCTCTAGGGGATTTATTTGTTCTGAATCCACTTGGCCCGTGTGAAATTTTATACATCCTTGCTCTGCCAGACTCTGGGAGTACAAGCCTGTGTGCTTGCTGCTCTGGCTTCACTGTCCCCAGGGGAGCCCCACCGGACGCCCACCTTCACCCTTCTCCAGCTTGGACTCAGGCACCCATCCCTTTGCCCAAGGACTCTCACTGTCCGGTCCTCCTGAGAACAAGCTCTGGGTGGCTTACGAGTTTCTGCACCTCGGCAACCACTGAGGTGGGGATGAGCTTCACCTCTGGTTGACAACCTCAGTCTTAATCGGTGGATGTCTCGGAGCTCCCTCTCCTCTCTTGAGGAGAAGCGACCAGATACAAAATAGTCCTCTCTACTCATACTCCACTCTACTCATACTCTACTCATAAAAACTTTTAAATATTGTATCCTTGATCAATTTTAAGGGTTCTCTTAAATAGGTTAGAGGTAGAGAAGGGGACAGATGGTTTTGAGCATCTATCCACAGGGCCTGCACACAGATGTCTAGCTTTTCTGTGTAGGCACAATTATCTGGGGCCTTCGACATGAGCTCCTTGGCTGAAATTCCAGAACAGCGGGACAAGCACCCTCTAATATCCTGACACTCCTGGCTTCCCCTGATCCAGGCTTTGCCCAGACAGCCACTGATTGCTTCTTACCACTTTTCCAGACACTGTCTGCCCACCTGGAAGGACCCCCATGCAGCATGCACAATGATGCAGCAATGCAACTTGCCATCCTACCATGAGGCATTTCAAAGAGTATGGACTTTAAATATAAGAGACTGAATGGTACACAGTGTCGCTGAACTTGTTCACCTGAGCTCAGCACCCGTGTCCACGGGCATGAATTTACACTCTATCGTGGAAGGACCGATGGACAGGATGGATGGGAAGACACTACCCTGTGCCTCCCCACGCTGGGCTGGAAGCTGTCTGCAGGAGGAGCGAATGAGCAAGGAGGACATCAGGAACACCTGTCTGGAAGGAGGGTGAGAGATGGGGAAGAGTAGGCTGGGGAGCCACAGGTAAGCTTGCCCAGTACCACTAACAAAATGTGTAGCTTTTAGGATACCATCCAGCATGCATTTGCTGAAGGACCCTGAGCATTTTTACTTTCTTTTAAGTATACTTTTGTCCATTTAACATCACCTTTCCATGTTTCTAGTATATTCCTCCTCCCCACCCCACAAATCCAGTCAAGGGGCTCCCCCCTCACTCTACAGGAGAAGGCTTTCCAAAACTAGCAACAATCTGGTCCTATGAAGCTCACGAGACTTCACCGGGGTGCTTCTGCAATGAACCAACCTAGGAAAACCTACTATGTTTTCCAAAATATCCCTAAGTGAGAATCCCTTATGGATCTCAGCTTGGAACAAAATTATCACTGATACCAGTCAAGAGCCAATTAGGATTTGGAGCAGAACTACCAAAGACCCCGGCAACTCCAGCATTCCAAGGCACCCATCAGAGGAAC
The DNA here is from genome assembly GCF_011800145.1 of Mirounga leonina. NCBI lineage: Eukaryota > Metazoa > Chordata > Mammalia > Carnivora > Phocidae > Mirounga > Mirounga leonina. Next base: position 3,452,234 of record NW_023270274.1, read on the forward strand.
CAATCAATTAAAAGGTTTGGAAGCATTCCAGGGCCTGGCCAGAGAGGCCCTGTTCGGGGAGAAGGCCCAGAAGGCCAGCCTGGCCGGCAGTTCTGAGGTAGCCGACCTTGGACCTCATAAATTCCCGGGGCCGTGCTTCCTGGCAGCCAGGTCTCCCGGCTAATGCCTTTTCCACGTAGGCCAGGCAGAAACCACCCTGGGCGGCGGTGTTGGGGAGAGATACATCTTCTCAGCTCGTTTTCACCCGCATATCTGGGTGATCATGAAGTGTCTTACACATGCTTACCTTCCTAAAAATGTTCTTACTGCCGCAGAGCCTGGCAGACGTGCCTTTTCATTGGCAAGTGTGTGATCCCACAGTGAAAAATTGACGGCGTCTCTGAAGTTCACTTCCATGACGTGCGCCCTTGGCTTCTTGCCAGGACGGGGCTTAATCACTTGTGCCAAGCAGTGGTCGGAAGAAGAAAAAACGCCAGCTCTGTTCTTTACGTCAGAACATGGCAACTGTAGTTTCTAATAGAAAGTATTTTGTTTGTAAGTTAGCGACTGATGCCCATTTTGCAAAATCACTCGTGCTGGGCGCTGAAAGCTGCTGTGAGGGCATCGGCAGGGCTGGGCCAGCTGCTAGGTCGGTTTTGGTCAGTGCGCTCCTGGAGTGAGGCTGGGTGTGCCGTCTATGATGAGCGAGAGACAAGTCACGGTGCTGTGGGGCTCCCGGCCACCCCGGGACCATGACACTTCCTCGTAGGCTCCCACGAGGACACTTTGACTGGGGACTGTTTCTGAGAAGACCCATGTTTGGTGATGTCTCTCCACCCAACCACTGCTATAATTCAGGATGTTTAGTTGGATGCTTCACAGGTACACTTGAGGTGTTTTGTTGGAGAAAGGATTTTTCAGATCATATTGAGACGAAAATAGAGTGAAGTTTCCTGTGACAATGCAGCACTAGATCACAAGCTAATATGGGTTTCAGAATTGACACACTGTGTACTCCCTTGTGAGCACATAATGAGGTTATTAAAAATATACGTATAAATGCAGATAATCCTCCTGCCCTCGGCTAGCCTTATAAATGAGACCTTTCCCCAGAACCCCAGGCGCAGAGGCAGCTACTGTGGAGTTTGGACTTCACATTTTCTAATATGAGATACCAGCTGTCTGGCTCAGGTTCATCAGACCAAACTGTCCATGCAGCTGCTACCAGATGGCAGGCGAGGCCACGGCCATCTGGGGTCACAGCGCTTCGCCCTCAGAGTCTGGGACACCAAGGGATGCTGAGGCTCCCCGAAACCATGGCCAGGCCTCCTTCAGCCACCTGCCATCAGCCCCCACCCAACTCCCTAGTGGACCTCGTTTCCTTTCTTGTTCCCTTTATCTGAAGCAAGACATGGACACAAAGACTTTCATCTTATGAAAATCAGTTTTGAGATCCAGCGTCGAGGAACATTATACAGAACAGCAGGGTAGTCTGTGTCTAGCTCACCCGATGCCGTGAGGTTCATGCCATCCAGAAAGGACCACTGCACTTGTTTGGGGGCTGGTCCACATCCTAGGGTGGGGGTGCTGCTTACAAGTTCACTTGGAAGGCAGGTAACCACCAGCAGGAGAGATTGAGTGGTTTCCCCTGGAATTAGTCCTGGTATCTGTTCAGTTAACTATCTTTCCAAATGGTTTGGGTCGAAAAGATGAGAATAGGTGATAGTTGATTAAGTGGGGTTCTAAATCACCGAAATTGCTCTGTCCAACACAGCAACCACTATCCACACGTGAATATTTAAATTAAAAGTTCAGTTCCTTGGGTGCCTGGGTGGCTCAGTTGGTTAAGCGTCTGCCTTCGGCTCAGGTCATGATCCTGGAGTCCCGGGATCGAGTCCCGCGTCGGGCTCCCTGCTCGGCAGGGGGTCTGCTTCTCCCTCTGATCCTCTTCCCTCTTGTGCTCTCTGTCTCTCATTCTCTCTCTCTCAAATAAATAAAAAAAAATCTTTAAAAAAAAAATTCAGTTCCTTCGTAGCACTTGATGCCTTGGTAGTGGCCAATAGCCCTGTCAGACTGCATGTATAGAGCACCTCTGTGGTCTCAGGGAGCTGAATTGGGAAATGCTCGTCTAACGAATAGCAATTACTTCAAATTGTCCAATGTGACTCATTAGAAAAAATGTTAGATAAATATATAGGCTGGATTTCAGCAAGAGCATATACAATGGAACAGATGTATGCAAAAGAAAAATCCATTTTATTTCAACTCTCAGAATGCGAGTGCCCTGGGGAGCTCTGGCCAGAGTAGGGAAGGACCGTGTGCACTGGGAGTTGCTTCTGAGTCAACAATCCTGTAGAATGTGAGAAAAAGGGTACTTTCTCTGGGGAGATACTACGAGGGTCGGATGTAAAGCAAGAGCATAGAACAAGAGGTCTAATATTTATTGTGCCCCCGGTCTCATCAGTCCCTTCACTGGGTGCTGTTGAGTTAGTGAGGGTGAGATGCGTGCACTGACCACAGCCAGGCACGCGGGGAGAGTTGCTTTATCTTTCAAAGGATCATCCCATTTCCTTCTCAGAACAACTTCGTGAACCTGAGGAGTACTGATCCCCCTACTTTGTGAAGAAGGAAACCAAGGATCAGTTGGCCCATGGTCATGTGACAAGAAGCAGAACTTGAAGGGTGACCTCTTTCTGTCCTTGTGCAGACCTGGTAAGCTCCTGAAGATGTGAATCTGGTCTGTTCATTTTTTGGTTTCCCAGGGCTTAGGGTGTAGTTAGTGTTCAACAGTGTTGTTCCAAGAATATAGGAAAGAATTAAATCCTAAAATGCTGAAACCATAAAACAAGGGCAGATAGAAACTTCCAAATCCACTCACATAGTAGTGGATGCCACAGCCACTAGTAAATACGACTTTATGACATCCTACAACACTCAGCCACTGCAGGGCAAGAACGTCCCATGTTCTCCTCGCCATCCTCCTAACACATCGTCGAACAAGACAGCTGTGTGTCTCGAACCAACTCCCTGAGCATCCAACTCCAGCCAAGACGAACCGGCCACACTGGGTGTACTCCAGGTCGAGGTTCTGCTCTCAGCTGCCTGCTCAGTGCCGTCCTCAACCCAAACCACATCCTGCACTTCAGGGAAGGCGGACAGTCCAGCCTGCTGCTGCCCCTGCCCCCACTCTACTCTGCTCCCGAAAATGACCAGACCCCAAATCCTGACAAATGTCTTCCTGCAATCCCTCTATATGATCAGTGAAAAGATTTGGGAACATATGGTGTTTGTCCCACGGCAAGATCCTATGGAAAGATCGCTGGGTTCATACCCTCCCAGGCGCTGAGTGAGAGTCAGAAGAAGGCTGGGCCCACAAGCCAGTCCCGAAGTTCTGGAATATTATGTTCTCCTTCATAAACCGATGGTGCTGTTTTCCTCAAAGTACTGATTCAAAAAAAAATTAATGAGATAAATCATGAAAAGATACTCAAGAGATATTAGATATGATAACTGATACACGTATTTGTTGGTTTACTATTATTTATTATTTATTTGTATGCTTTTATTTCCTCCCCCAAACAAGCTGTTAACTGCTAAAACATAGGGTTATTTGTATCATATGGAGTATCTTCCCAATACTCAAACACAGTGCCTAAACCACAGTTGGTATGAAAGGTATTATGTGTTATTATTTGTATTACGTAATAACAGCCCACGTTCATTTATCACTGTGCTGATTGTCATGATGTTAGAGATGCTAATCACAGCCCATCATCCCACTCTCCCCTCGCATAACATCTGCTTTGCCCAGAATTCCTGCTGCCCCCAAAAGTAATTTTTTAAATAAGAAATATCTACATTTAACCCTGATCACAACTGACTAGACTGGTGGGGAAGGCAAGACCCCAAGACGGGGCCATGCCCCGTGGTCGCACGTAAAAGGAGAAACAGGCAGACCAGCTCTCGGGAACTTGGTGTAAAGAAGAGAACAAAGCTATCTGTTACCGCTTGGGTGTTGCAGCCAAAGGCCACGTGAAGTCCGGGCTAGAGAGAAATGGCTTCCATATGCTCTCCTAAGTACAGAGAAGAAGAAATGATGAATGAGAAAGGAAAGGATGAAAGAGCAGATGTGCAGAAAACCTGAGATGCTGGAAAGGGAGTTCTCGGCGCTCCCTTATTTCAGGTTTCCATTCTAAGTCCCGAGAAGCTCAGGTGGTGTGGTTACATCTTTTGCTACCTATGCTGTCATTTTGATATTCTTGGGCTATCTTGAGTGTTTCTTCGAAACCTGGATCCATGGGGCCCTAAGCAGAGCAGGTGAGGTGGGAGCAGGTGGCCCCACCCAAGGCACAATGAGCAGCTGCCCATCCTGGCTCCAGTGAGCTGCTTTGGTGACTGAGTGAATACATGGAAGGTAAAAGAGAACGTACTAGCAAGTGGCTGCTCTACAATTTGTAAAGACTTTGATTCGGAACCTCCATGGAAAATGCTATACCCTTGAGCTGGTCTGGACTATGCGTGAGCCCAGGGGATTATTTCTCTCCCTCTAGCTTAAGACAAAGACTAAAAACTAGCTAGGGTTGGTTAACTTACAGACTATATATATATATAAGCTAAAATAAAAGTTTCTGTTTTTCCCATGTAGTTGTCCAATGTGGATGTTCCTGGCTGGGGTGGGTCTTTTCCTTGAAGGGACTCGGGGACCCAGGCTTCTGCCATGTTAACAATGCACCTAGCTGGAGAAAAAGTCGGCAGGATGCTCTGGAAGCGTTGGCCTGGAGGTGGCACCTCTCACTTCTGCTACATCCTGTTGGGGGACAGACACTCCTCTCATGGGCCAGTTGTAAGGGAGCCTGGAAAAGGAGTTCCTAGCTTCGGGTCCATTATGGAAAGTGTTGGGTATCAGCCGTCTGTGTCAGAACCCTGCTTCCAGCCTTCTCTTCCCTGAGCCCAGCCCCAGGCCCCACTCTGTTCTTCTCAGGTAGTGAGCCTTTTCCAAACAAGAGAAACCCCCAAAATCGAGAATAAAGAAGACATGGTTCACAAGAGAGAAGAACAATCTGCAATGGAGATTTACAGTGCAAGAATGACTTGAAATATCTTTCACACTACAAATTCCATTGTTAGCACCGTGAACACACCGTGTTCCCCCAGGACTGAAATACACCTCAGAGAGCCCCCTTTTACAGGGAAGGGTGGGGAAACTGAGATCTTAAACTTCTTGTCCTGATTCAAGGACCCCACTAATATCTATCACTTACAAAGAATTTCCACGCCATTGACACATCCTCACAAAGACATCAAGAAATAGGCATGATCATCACCATTTACTAGAACACTAAACTACATTTCAAAGAGATGAATGGTGTGGCCGGATTTCACATCCCTGGTGAAGTGGGGATCCAAACCTGGGTCTTCTTACTCTCCGTTGAGTGCTTTCCACTAACTTGTGCTGATAATAGTTTAATAAACATCGTGCTTGAGCCTCAGGTCCTTCGTGTTTTCCAGAAAACTTCACAGTCTCAGGCTGCCAGGTCTGGGGGAGTAGAACCAGAAGTGAAGGTGTCCCAGGTGGCAGAACATCAAACAACTGGTTTCCACAGCCCCTCATGCCTGATGCCTGCCGGCTGTGGGGACACTCGCTGCCAGCTATCAGGGCAGTTGGGAAGTTCCTGGTAGATAGCACCCGGAGAGGTTTCATCATCTGATAATAATCACAGATGCTATCTCCAAGATTCTGTTTGTTGTTTTAGCCTAGTGGATGCATCATCATCAATTATTCTGAATGAGCCATACATTCCATTAAAAGAGGATTTTCGAAGCCCTTGTTTTGTGTCCAGCAACAGGTTCTGTGAGCTTCATAAAAGAAGTCTTTTCATGATTCTTTGCCTTCAAAACTTGCAACGTATTTGGAACAGCAGGCTAATGCACATCTACTGGGGAAGAAAGAAGGCAGACACTCTTTTATTTCACAGATATGATCCGCAGACCTACTATGTTCTCAGAGCTATCATCTTTCCATGTGGTCTCTCCCTCGGGGGCTGAACAGCTCATGTCATCGCTGTCTATGTCTTGTAAAGGTGATCAAGATTTCTGGATGGTTTCAGTTTGGAAGTAGCTAAGATATGAAAGTGTGAGGACTCAGGGCACATAACCCGCTTACTCAAAGCCAGGTAAACACCAAACCGAGAGTCCATTGGTTGACGTCCAAGCAGCATCCTTGTTATTTGGACGATGACAGTGTAGCAATGGCCACTGGTCTGATGCTCCTGTGGGGCTGGTTCTGTCCGAGATCCTCCCCGCTCCTGCATGGACCTTTTCCCTCCTTACTGGCTTGTTCTTGACCATGTTCCGCCCTGGCCTTTTGATTCCAGGCACTCCTGGTTCCCACACTGCCTTTGGCTCCACCATCATGTTTTTTCCCCATCTGACAAAATATTTGATTCTAGAATAGATTCTAGGACTCTACTTATTCCTCTTCTTTCTCCAAACACGCTTCTCCAGAGTGGTGGCCATCCACTCTGACTCTAATCACCATCCACGAGCTTAGGGCCACCTACCTAGTCTCTTCGCACTCTTTGTCTCTTATATCAGACTCTGGGACCAGACAGGTCCATACTGACATCTTGAAGACAATTTCAATCCCATAGATTCCGAACAGAATGCCCTTTTTCCCGCCATGAACCTTGTTCCTCTTTCTGTGCTCTGTCTCAAGAAAGAGATGCAGCCAATGGCCTTGTTCTTACCTGATTGTGGAAGAATCATTACACTGCCCCGGATGTGAAGAGCCCTGAAGGCAGGGCATTCCGTTCACAGAATGAGAAAGCTGGACAGGAAACCCTTCTGCCAAATTCTAGATTTTCATGACATATCATAGCCAGATCACTTCCTCTTTTATCTCTTCTATGTTGGGAGTAAAGGTAGTTTTTAAAATGTTGAAAACCACTACTCTATGTGATTTTCAATCCCCTACCTTATTTTGAAAATGCAAATGTGGGAAAAATATAATAACAATGATAAAACTAGAAAATATAAGCTCAACACTGATCACTTACACATGAAAACATTCTATCTCTGCTTCTCCTTTGTCTTTGCGTATTCTGCAAATTAAGGACATTGTTCTGTTAACTCTTTTTTGCTTTCAAAAAAGTAGAAGCTGTAGAAATTGAGTCAACATCTAGTTCGCTGATTCAGAAAAAAAAAGAAGAGGAGGAGGGGGAGAAAGGCAGAGGAGGAGGGAGAGGAAGGGGGAGAAGGTCGAGGGAGGAGGAGGAAAAGAAGAAGGGGGAGAAGATGGAAGGGGGAGAGGGAAGAGGGGGTGGAGGAGGAAGGAGAAGGAGGGGAGGAAGAGCAAGAGGGGGTGGAGGAGGGATGGGAAGGAGGAGGGGGAGGAGAAGAAGACAGCCATCAGCCACAGGAGTCCCTTTGAAATGGTTGACTTTAATGAGGGAATCAGCGGCAGAGAAGCGCAAGAAGGACCCGGAAGGGAGGTCTGTGTGAAGAAGACGCTTCCCGCCAGGCTGAAGACACCTGAGCTGGCAGTGTTTGCATCGTGGCTGAAGGTGACTCACCTCCTCTGCACTCAGCCCGTGCGTGAGGGCTTCCTGCCGGCTCCCTTCCTGGCAGAACTTTGAATGCCCAGCGTATTGCTCAGGGAGCACATTCCATTCCGTTCTATTCCATTCCGTTCCTTCCACAGCTCCATTGTAATTCACTTGATTTTTTTTCCAGTGCTTTGAAAATAAGGTATCACATGAGTAGTTTTCAGGAAATGATCGGACCAAATAGGGCATTAAACAAAATGCATTATTGAAGGTTAGTCTACTGCTTCACGTATATCCTCTCTCAGATGTGCATTCATGTAGAAAGCTGGAGGGGAAGAAAACACAAGCCAGATGCATTCAGCTTTTTGAAACTGGGGGATGTGCAGAGAAAGTTCAGCTTTTAATATTTCAAAATAGAGGACAGCCCGTCCAGGGTGATTTTCTTGCATGGCTTTTTATTTGACTAGCATATGCCTTCGATGGATAATTCCGTCTCCTTAAATATGTATATTTTTCTCCAAGACAAAACACTAGTTGAGGTTAGGACCTACTTCTAGTAGATTCCATTAGTGTGTGTGTGTGTGTGTGTTTTAGCTGCAGTTATCCACAGTCCCACCATCACAAAAAAATGCCTTCACATTTACAAGATGGAATTTTCTTGACTTGCTACTTTTCTTTTGACAAGGAGGCCTGAGCTGTTTCCAGTAGTCATTAAAATTTAACAGAACTTCAAATAAAAAAAGATGTTCCCTGCCCTCTGTGTGTGTGTTTTCTCATTTGCTTAAAACAGTAACAGGTTTTCTTAGATCTGGATTCAATATCCAGTCCAGCATTTTTTTTTTCCTGCTTGATACAGAGCTAATTAGTTTATTCGGCCCCTAAACATGGATCCTTTACCAAACCCCAGTGGCACTGTGGCTTCTGTGAGCTGGCTCACCAAGGGTGTGGGAAAGGCAGGTGCCTGGGTGATGGATTGGGGTTTCCGGAAAGGTCTTGAGACATGATAATCCTTTACGGGAAATGGGATTAAAATGTGACACTTCTACAATCTTCCTTCTTTGTAGTGAAAATTTCATTTTTCATCAGTTGGCCAAATAATTCCATGTGCAGTCATCCTTAAATTAATCTTGAATTAATTTTTAAATCTTCCGCCTCCCAATATATAATTTGCCATAAGAAAATGCAGGGCAGTCAGTCTTCCATTAGACGCGGGTGAGAGGGGTCAGCATACACCCTTCCGGACTCAGATGAAGGCCCCACGTCGGTTGCACTCACGGGTCCTGCCGCACAGGGGGCTTCACGGCGGCTTCAGGCTAAAATCTGAGCCCGGTGCTTCGGAGTCAGGAGCAGGCTGTGTGTGTGTGTGTGTGTGTGTGTGTTTATGAGCCAACATGCACGACTGAAGCCACAGGACATCTACCCTCCAACTGATCTGCCGCCCATTTAACAAGCTGTGTGTAATATAGTCCATTCCATGCAGAAAGTGGGAGAAACATTCCCTCCGGTATGGGAGATCTAATACTTTGAGCAGGGGCTGTGCTTGCTCATATCCACAATCCCACCATCTCAACAAATGCCTTCACATTTACAAGATGGAATTTTCTTGACTTGCTACTTTTCTTTCGATGCATTACAAGCTCTTTGAAATCGAACGGAAAAGTACACGTCTATTACCTGTGACTCCAGAGCTCTGCGGGGGTCGGGGGACGGGCTTCCTGCTTTGTGGACATTTCTTCCTCCGTGTCTAGGCAAAGCCCTGTCCGCTTCTTTCTCCACGCTCTGCCTCACAGTGAAAACGCGGTACAGTCCCAAGGTTACCCAGATGGCAACAGAAGCAGGTGTAGGACTGAACTCCACCACCTTCAAACTTGGCAGAGCACGGCTGAGCTCTGTGCTGGGCAGTTCAAGTGAGTCGAGTCCAGTGCTCATGTAGGTGGGGTCACACGTCCAATCTCCAGAGGAGCCAGCATGCTTACAACAGAGGAAAACTACTCAAAACCCAGGGACATCTCCTGATCCCAGGCCCTGACACAGGAGGACTGGGAGGGGGGACAAGTAGCTGGTCCAGGACAAAATTATCAGATAAGCAAACTCAGTGGGTTCTGCTGTCGACAGCAGTGGGAACCACCGCTGCTTTCAGTGAAGGGGCTAAGAAAAGGAATTTTCACAAAGCTCCTTGGACAAGTGAAGAGTGTTTGGGTCCCCAGGATCAGTTATGTGGCTCAGGTGACGCTGAGTCTTTCCTGCCTGGGGAAGGAGCCCCTTTTGTCTTTGCAAGAAAGGCTCTAATTCTGCCCACAGCAAGGAGATTTAAGCTCCTGGTGGCAGAGGCTGGGGGGGGTGGACGGATGGTGGGCCCCACAACCTGCTCGCTCTGCAGGTCTGAAGGAGAGAGAGAGAATGTGGAACTTCGCAGACTTCCGGAAAAACAGGCAGGAGGGGGACAGGGCGGGGGAGGAGGGGACCAATTTGTTTATCCAAGCGGGAGGCTGGAGGGGTCTTCTGCCTGTGTTTGTTTTCATATGGCCATGCAATGGTTATCGCTAGACTGGAGGGTGACGCATCTAGTTCTGATGTGCTTGTTTCTGACTCCAGTTTGATTTCTAAAGACATCCTCCAAGAGACAGAGCCTTGCTTACCAACTTTAAAACTAGCCAAAGAAAACAAGACCCTAGCACAGCGGTGGAGGGCAGCCATCCACAGGAAGTCTGAATGCGGGGTCTGTGGATGGTTAGTTTGCTCAGGCCTTCAGAGAAGGAAGCTGTCCAGATATGCAGCCCCCCCCGCCGCACCCCGCCATGGACTCAACACTTGACATATTTTCTCACTTACTCCTCAAAACAAACTCGTGATAGCCCACAACATTGCCATACTGCAGGTGACAAAACGGAGGGCCTCTCTATACGGCAGAGAAGGATTCCTACTTCTTATTGATAACAAATCCAAGATTCTTGCCGCAGTACAAAATGGAAGTTTTTTTCAGCTTGGTGTGTTTTGCCTAAAAAAATGTAACATAAATAGTGTTAGCCCTCACTTCCTAGTTCATTATTATAGAGATCAGCGAATGCATCATTATAAAACTCCGGGAAAATTAAACATTGACATAAAAGAGTACAGTCTTCGTTGTTTTTAAATAAATTTTTTTAAAAAGTAATGGGTTTTGTGTATGTCTTTAACAGAAGAGGTGAGGTGGGGGACTGGTTGTTTAGAAAAGCCTCATGATGGTTTGCGCAAACGCATCAGGCGCATCCTCCCAAACATGTATGCACAATAATCAAGAAAATATGAAAAAAAAAAAGTCTTCCTGAAGAGTGATCCGGTCAGCCAAAATGAGGGCAAAGCCAAAGCATCCATCCTTGTACGTAGCAAGGGGATGGTTCCCCCAGACCCATGTTTTATCTTACACCCCCGTGGCTGACAGTCAGGGAGCTGGCTGAGCTTCTGCGTGCGCACTGCGATGAAGAGACCTGCCTGCTCACCTGGGGGCTGCAAAGTTAACCTGAGGCCGGGGGGCCGAGCTGATAAACACCAAACCCGCAAGGACAAACACCAGCCATACAAAACCCAGCCTCGATTACTTTATTTATTTTTATTTTATTTTATTTTTCATTTTCGAAGGTCACTGGCAAGCTCCTTCCAGCTCTGATGGAGAATAAACGAAGGCATTGTAGAGATTAAGAAGAGCAGTTGAGGTCTAGAGGCAACTTGATCTTAGAGCTAAGAGTGTGAGGGTGTGAGCTCGGCAAACAATTATGATCATATTCATTAATTCACAAGAGTCAGAAGAGGAGGAATGAGGAGCGCCTCCTGATGACATCTGCTTTTCTACCTGCATAGAGAATGCGTGGAATCCCCATCCCGTCAGACTGGCTGTTAGTGTGTATGCAGCTTTCCCCCAGGTTATATTTAAAGCAAAAACAAAACACCTTGGCTTTCAAGCAAGAAGAGGCAATAAAAGACAAGAAGTAGAAGAGTGGGGAAGGAAAACAACAGGTAACCGAAGAAAGAGGGAAACCCCACCCACGGTGCCTCACACCCTTCTTAGCCCCGCAGCAGGGGAGGCCGTGGTGACCCTGCTATGGTCCGCTCCCCCACACCTGCATCCTTCCACTCCCATCTATAACTGTAGAAGGAGTAGGGCTGTGATGTGAGAAACTCCCGAGTTCAGATCCAGGCGCTCCCGTCTGTGAGCCCTGTCATTCAGCCAAGTTTCCTTTGGGACGGGGAGGGAAATGCCCCCAGCTGCCAGGGTGGTTGTGGGGATTGATAGGAGTTTGAAGATAGAAGATTCTAGATGGAATTGTGCACAGAATAGGGCACACACAAGAGCTATTCTACTTCTTTCCCGTGCTTGACATTCTGGCAAACCAGCATCAGAATGGGACACTTGCATTAGCTGGCTAATTCAGTTGCTCTATCAAGATCACAAGATCTAACCAGCAGTCCTCACACATTCTATACTTCTACATTTTTTCGTCTGGACCTTATCAAAGTCTAGAAAAAAGTGGCTTTTCCAACAAACCATTGTGACATGAACGGTTTCCCTGAAGGAGGAAGAAAGGCACAGAGGGGCGGGCACTGGACGATAAAAAGATGCAAGATCTGGGCTCTGGTCTCGTTGCCACGTCCACTTAACCACCCGACATGAGCAACCTCAGCCATCGGTGTGGGACAGCAGAGTGTGTCCTTCCCACGCAGGGCTCGGAGGAGGACGAAGCTAGTGCTCACCAAGTCTCCGAAACTCTACAGGCCCCGGAACGTACAGGTCTACAACCAGGTATTCTTCCGTTAATACCGTGTAACATTAAAAACAGGCTCATTGTTCATTAATTCAATAAATATTTGAATACCACAATCATTATGGACTGAATATTCGTGCCTCTCCCCAAATTCACATGTTGAAGCCCTAATGAAAGCCGAACTCCTCATGTAGTTAGATCTTTGTGAGCTGATTAAGTTTAGATGAGGTGATGAGAGTGGGGCCCTCATGATTTGCGTTAGTCCCCTATAGGAAGAGACACCAGAGAGCTCTCCTTGTCTCTTTCCCTCTCTCTCTCTACCTCTTTCTCCCTCTATCTATCCCTCTTTCTCTCTCCCTCTCCCCATCCCTCTCTCTCTCCCCCTCTCTCTCTTTCTTTCTCTCTCTTTCCCTCTCTCCCTCCATCTCTTTCTCTCCCTCCCTCTCTCTCTTTCCATCTCTCCCTCCATCTCTTTCTCTCCCTCCCTCTCTCTCTTTCCTTCTCTCCCTCCATCTCTTTTTCTCCCTCTCTCTCTCTCTTTCCCTCTCTCCCTCCATCTCTTTCTCTCTCCCTCTCTCTCTCTTTCCCTCTCTCCCTCCATCTCTTTCTCTCCCTCCCTCTCTCTCTTTCCCTCTCTCCCTCCATCTCTTTTTCTCCCTCTCTCTCTCTCCCCCTCCCCCCTCTCTCTCTGTCTCTCTGGCTCTCTCTTTCTCTCCCCATGTGAACACACACAAGAAATCAACCATCTGCAAACTAGTAAGAGAGCCCTCACCAGGACCTGGATCACCAGCACCTTGATCCTGGATTTCTGCCTCCAGAATATATGAGAAATAAGGTCTGCTGTTTAAGCGGCCCAGTCTGTGGTGCTTTGTTATGGCCCCGATGTGACTAAGACAACCATGTACCTGCACTGAGTAGGACATCGTGTAGGATCCTGTAAGAAACAGTTGTCTCTTCCACTTACAGAGGTTACAATCTGGCAAGAAAGTATGTTCCCAAGAACTATAAGGTATAAAACAGTAAGTTTTACAAAATGGCCAAATTCAAAACACCAAAACACTGAAATGCAGAGGTAAGAGAGAGATTTTCCCAGTTAAGAATACCCCAGAAGGCTTTAAGAAAAAGATGATATTTTGGCAAAACCTAGAAGGGGGGATATTTTGGCTTTCAACAGAGAGGGATGGAGTGGTGGGGTGGAGAGGTAGAGCGAGAAGGAAAAAGAGGTCAGGTCTAAAAGTGATATTAAAGATGACTGGTAAACTTGAGATTTTGGAAAAATTTAGAGACTGTAAAAAAACATCAAAATTGGCTTTAATTTTGACCGTACAACTTTGTACTCCCTTAATTTATAATGAGGGGTATTTTGGTAATTGCCCTACTTTATACACCAAGAGAAACGTGTATATATTAAATAAATGTAACCAGTTTTTATGTGCCGAGGAAAACTATTTATAGATGCCTTAATAAAATTAATAATAAAGCAAACCGTAAAAATTGGTGGGCTATTACTCACAGACTCGCTCATTGGCATGACTCCAAAACTTGACTCAACCTTATAGGAAAGTCAGCTCTCCTCCCTGCTCACCACAGCCTGAATAGGCAAGAGACAGATGTGTATCCCAGAATCCACCTTCTGATTTCATCCAGATGATTGATTTGAAGCTGACGGGTGACTGGTTTGCTCATGGGACCTTTATTTGTATTAATACCCTTAAAGATCTCAAGTAAGTTAACTTGAAAAAACTCCTGGATCAGATCATTTTGAAGGTTATTTTGAACCTAAGAGTCTGTGTCTCTAGATCCCAATTTAAAATCATTAAAGTACGCAGACCAATTTACATAAATAAATTCAATTGAGTGTTAAGTTTCACTCTCAGTGGATAAGGAGTTTCTCAAAATTGTAGCCTAAAGGAAGAGTAGCCAACCCAACTGCCCACGGGACCTACGGAAGTCATCCCAGCCATGTGCCCCGAAGAGCCCACCCTCTGTTTCAAAAGGTTTGCTCCTCCTCCTTCACTTAGTGGACTGTTTCCAGGAGGGAGGCAGGAATGTGGGCTCTGTGTTGCCTGATCTAGTTTTTCAGAGAAGGCTGCAATTCGGGTATTTATAGAAAGCCTGTCCACTTGAAGAATGTCACTAAATTATTCACTGAACTAATCCCTCGTAGCGGGGTTTGCTGTGGCCCTCGAGTCCGTCCCCGCCCTGGGCCGGAGCCGCGGTCTGGTCCCCAGTGGTGGGTGCCCAAGCGCAGGTGTCCCCTCCACCCCCATGCCTGTGGAGTCCGCTCGGCACCCCAGGTTAACGCCATCGTCCTTGTGCACCTAGTGCTTTATGGTTTGTAACCGTTTCTTGATCATCTGTGGAGATTCTGTAAAATGCCGATGTGTGGGTCCCACACAGATTGAGGGGAAATCTAAATGTCCTGGAAAGGGACTCAGGACTTACACATTTAGCGAGCTCCCCAGAGATTTCCATGTGCACCCAAATTCAGAACTCCCACTTGAAACATGCACGCCCAAGTGGGGAGTTACAAATTCCACAATGGACTTCATCAATCATTAACTCCAGTAGTTTGTGCTTCATACCCATGGGGGAGAAAAAGGCCTGAGGAATGGACTTTCCTAGACAGATGTTGACAGTCGGACAGCGGCAGAAGCCCACCTAAGACCTACCAACATGGTAGATACTCATTTGTTGATCTTTCATGTGATCCCATTCGGTGCCCAAAGCCGACCGATCGTTTACCTTACCATAGCATTGCCTGGCGGGGTGGGTGCAGTGTAAGTGACGTGTGGGATGAGGCCTGCTCCCCAACCGTGCCCCAGAGGAAGGGGCCTCCACACTAGAACATCTTCCTCCAGCATACAGATTTCCAAAAAGTCACTGAGAGAGAGAGAGAATGAGTAATAAGGCTTCCTATTTCAGGATGGGCCCCTGCTCATTTCCCACCCTCACCTCCAGTCTAAGCACCATCCAGGAACGGGAACTTGGCATTTGGGAGACCTCAGACACGACCAAGAAGAAGCATCTCCTCTTCGGGGAATAGCAGTGTGTCACCTGCTCCCCCCTTAGACGTTGGCTCCAGCTTAAAGTAAAGGTGGTGTGTGAGTTTTCGCAGGTCTAGAAGGTTCTGTTCCATTTTCAGGTGACCTGACACACAGATGCCACCTTATTTCATGTGGTCGGTGAGCTTGGATCAGCTTCCAAACTGTGCCACTCACTGACTGAATCCAGAAAAAACCAACGTCAGGCTGGTATGGAAGGTCACGCCTTTACGTCAAGGAGACTTCCGCCACAGATCTTCCTGATCATCTTCTAAAACAGACTTTCTCTTTTCAGAAGGAGGAAACCGAGGTTGGAAGCTAAGTGACCTGTCCAAGGTCACCTTTCTAGTTGTGGGTGAATCAGCCTCCCTCTAGCACACTGAGTCCCACAGGGAAGTTCATGAAAAACGAAAAAGATTTCCAGTGAGTTCTCCAACTAACTTTTTTTTCCCTTTTTAGATAAAGAACAATAAAAAAATGGTGAAATAAAAATCACATCTTTTCTGTGAGTGGAATGCTCTGTGCTTCAGATAGAACTCTTCAAGAAGAATAAATAAAAGGTGAAAAAACATTTTAAATAAACCAGAGCGGACATGAGTCTTCACTGAGTGATTAATTTGAAACCAGGCAAACCTCAGATGCAACACAGATTTCAGCTTCTTTGTAAATCACAAAATCCTGGGCCACAGTCAGAAATGACCTCAGCCATTTGAAAAATCCCATCACCGCCCCCCCCCCCCCCCCCCCCCCCCCGGCAATCAATCCAGCAACTCCCGAGGGAAAATGGATTGCAAATTGAAAATATTCAGCAAAAAATGGTATGCATTTTTTGCCAGAAAAGAAAGCTCTAGGCTCACAAATGACATTTACAAGAGTGCTTGTTCAGAGCTTGGGCCGTGTGCATGTGATTTTTTTGTTAGGATTGCTAAAGTGCATTTTCTCAATATTTGAGTATAAGTCACTGTGGTTATTATCCATAGTTAATATGCAAATGGCCAGAACCAAGGGCAGTCTGGAAGGTCTCATCCTCTGCAGCAGAGTATTAATCCACGCATGCAGGTGAGGCCGGAGACCCCCGGTACAGCTCACAGCCTCTGCATTCGCCGTGTAATGGGAAGGATCCCGTTACAGCAGCCCCCACCGGCCGCTCCTGGCGTGGGCAGAAGCTGTTCAGGTTGGCCATCGGACCACTCTGAGAGGGACCGGCCATCACCACTCTGACCCGCTCTCAAGTCGCTTTCCTTGACCTGGGCAACATTTCCCATCCCTTGATGTCTCACCTTCTTAAACGGAGACCTTTAGAAAAACCCATTCTTAATGGGTTTACTTTAAACTATGTTCTTTACAGCTATTTGGACAAAAGGAATGTGATCCCTGGCTTGTTTAAACAGTATTCAACTCATTTAAAACACATTGCTCACAGAAAGCAAGGGATTACAGGTGAAACCTTTACGGTCAGGAGAAAAAAAGCACGCGTTGACCTGGATTTTGCTTTCTCTCCATAAATTGAATGCAGCTCGAGGCACCACCAACGCCGGTGGGTACCAAGCACCAAGCACGGGGACCCGGGCGGGGGCCAGGGGGCTGAGGCCGGCCCTCATTAGCCTCATGGAGCAGAAGCAAGGCCCTGCTTCTGTCACTCCATGGTAAGATCCACCACCACTCACCCTGTTCTGTACCCCGGGACACTGCTTGGGTTTCTTAGACATTCTCTGATGACTGTATCGCATTCTGTGAATATATCTGCAATTGTTTTCTATTTATTTTAGCTTGCTCTATTGTGTGTATCAATATGAACCTCCTTGATCTATTATGTATAAAAAATGGAACGATTTTTGTTATTTGTTTGCCTGACGGTAGTTGAGAACTGAATGGTCATTAAATATCACCTATTCCAACTGCATCTGTTTACATAATTCTAGAAGGAAAGGCAGATTCCAGGACTGGTGTCCCCTGTCCCTTGCCCAGCAATCTTTCCCCCAGGGAGCAGAATCTTTAGTGTGTGCTAGAATCTTCCGGGGGCAGGGGTAGGAAAGGTTTTGCCACGGTTTCCAGCTCTGGATCCCATTGCAGAGATTCTTACTCTGTAGGCTGACAGACACAGATGCAGGAACCAGCATTTTTGCAGGCTCAGGTTCTGACTGAGATGGTCTTCGAAACACATCAAAGCCCGAACACACATTTCTTCCCAATTAATTCTAGTTCTTCCCCAAAAAATAATTTCTTGTTCTTACGACTAACCTAGGAAACAATATGAATTTCCTAAGCACTTCCTTTTTCAAAGATTATTTTTTACAGTGGTACAAGAGCTACGAGTTGTAAAACTTGTCATTTTAGCCATTTTTAGGTGGGCAACACATTGGCATTCGGCACATTCCCATGGTTGCAGGACAAGCGCCGCTGTCCGCCTCCAGGACCTCTGCCTCACCCCGGACAGAAACTGGCCCCGTTACACAGTGACTCCCCACCCCTCCCTCCCGCCCCTGCCACCTCTCATCCACTTCCTGTGGCTATGACTTTGCGTATCCCAGATACTTCATGCAAGTAGAATCATACAAGATTTGTCCTTTTGTGTATGATTATTTCAGTTAGTGCAATGCTTTTCTTATGTCGTATCTACCACAATTCCATTCCTTTTTGTGGCTGAATAATAGTCCATTGTGCCGATATGGATACGCCACATCTTGTTCATCCACACATCTGCTGACGGACACTTGTTTTTTTTGTTTCTACCTTTTGGCTCTTGTGGACAGTGATGCTCTGAACATCTGCATACAGGTATCTAGTGAGTCCCTGTTCTCAGTCTGTTATGTACACGCCTAGGAGCAAAATTTGGGGTCATACGATAATTCCATGTTTCACTTTTTGAGAGACCGCTAAAGTACTTTCCCCTGAGCATTTCCTTTTGTAGATCTGGTGGAGTAGGTCTCATGGTGTGCTGACGACAAGACACGTTTATTTAGTGAGCAGACAAGTGCATTTTACTTATTAACATTCAAACACATTCGACAAACACTTGAGCTGACTTTCAAGAATATATAAAATAAAGTAGAAAATATAAATACATATACATGATATGATGGTATAAATTAGACTGAGAGAAAAATGAAATTTATATATGCAGGCCATAGGAGCCTACACAATTTGATTCTGAGTTTCCTGGCAACCAGTATAAAAAGTAAGCACTTCATCTCCACCATCTCCACCATCCCCACCATCTCCACCTTCCCCACCACGCCCACTATCCCCCTCCCCACCATTCCCACCATCCCCATCCCCACCGTCCCCACCACCCCCATCCCCACCATTCCCACCAACCACCGCCATCCTCACCATCCCCATCCTCACCATTCCCATACCCCCATCTCCACCATTCCCACCACCTCCACCATCTCCACGAACCTCATCATCACCACTGTTACCATCTCCACTTAGTACCTCTCTGCCTGTTTCTTATCCACAAAGGATCATGTGGTTCTCTGCAATGAAGAGGGATGTCTAAAAATATATATTTTTTTCTCTAAGTGAAGGGCATTTTAAAATTTTATTTGTCCAATCACTCTTCCAACTCAAGTGGAGACTCAGAACTTAGGACTCTGGGCCATTCATCTAAGCCTTTGTGCACGAGCCTGGCAGCCGAGCACCCCAGGTCAAGGCATCTGCTGACCACCTGGCCAAGACTTCACCCCAAGGAGGTGAGGCAGGAGTAGACAGGGCAGTTAGGGGGCAACAAGGGAGACTCAAAATCAGCCACTTACGCACATGACAGAGGTTGGGAGGCCCAGGGTAGATAAATTTCTCGTGTCACAAAATGTGTCTGCTCTAGCTTCTCAAGCAGAAACAGAGGGAGTTACTAAAGGTACCACAGCCTAGAATTTGTAACTCACTTATAACTGTGGCACCTGTGGGGGGGGCCGGGGGGGGGGGGGCTAGTGAATGCACATGCACGCACACACACACACAGAGGTCAGGGATCAGGGAGATGAGACAGGAAATATGTACCTGGGACACACAGGTGGCCCGTCAGCTTCATGAGGGTGGAGACCGCATCTCACGTTTGTCCTCAAGTCCCAGCCCTGAACGTGGCCCGCTAAGTGTTCATAGAGCTGAGTCACAAGTGTGGGCACTACTTCAATTCAGTGAGAGTGTGAGGATCCTGTTACAGTCAGAGGGAAAACCCGCCGGGGAGAAGGGGATTCTGAGAATTCTTAGGAGCGCCCGATAATAACAATGATGGCTACAACCCAGAAAAATCACACAGCTCTCCCACGACTCACTGGTACTGGTGGAGACAGAGCTCGAACCCAGGTCATTGTGACGACAAATTTATGTTTCTAACTCTAGAGTAAACCGTTCCTTTGTTGGGTTTTTTTTTCTGTGCAAGATGACTCTACAATAAAACATTGCTATTTTTCAGACAGTTACTAAGGCCAAAACTTGAATTTCTGCCAGCAAAGTGGGGTGACCAGGAAAAACAGTTAAGAGTAAAATTAATAGACTGTCAAAACAAGAGCATTACACAGGAGCTATATGAAGGCAGAGTGCATTTATCCAGCAGATTAATGCACATGCCCTCGTGAAGGACGGGCCAAGGAAGCAGTGACTGTCCTCACATGCTGGTCAGTGTCCAGGCAAGCGTCTGGCCAGGCATTGGCTCCTAAAATATTCTACCAAAATCTTATGGAAAGCCCCTCTATTAATTATTGAGATTTTGCTGGATTTGACTTATTTTCATATACAGTCAAATATTTTAAGTCCTCATCTTTCAAATAATGTTTACCCTTTTCTAAAACCTCTCCAAAATTATTAATTTTTAACGTCTCAGAGACAGGTTTTTATTAAAACTAGACAGGATCCCGGGGAAAGCACCCTGTCCATCACAGGGCTGCTGTGTGACATTCACGCTACCCTTTCTTGGGTGCCTGGTAGGAGGGGGTGGGGGCGGGGGGTGCATCTCAGCCTGATCGGCGGTCCCAGCCGCGGTCACCGCTCCCCACCACTCTGCTGCCCTGACATGCTCACAGGAATGAAGTCACGCGGGGGCAGCTACAGCCGGAATTAAAATGTACCTGCACCTTCTAAGAAGCAGAAGAGGGGGGAGGGGAGGAGGAGGGGAGGAGGAGGGGGAGGGGAGGAGGAGGATACACTGGCAAGCCCTGGCTCAGATAGCAAGCAGTTTCTCAGAGAGGTTCCTCAGGAGAAGGGAGGTGGTGACGAGCTTGCAGGGAGCTGCCCAGAGCCTGGGCTGGAGAGGCTGCGGCCAACCCTCGGAAGGCCTGGCCCATTGACAATGCAGCAGGGCGACGTGGGGCCTGAGCCACTGGAGGGCCATCTGCGGGGGGCTCGGTCTGCGGGCTTTACCGGCTCACAGAGCCCCCACATGCCCTGCAGTTCCAGAAAAATGTGAAGGGCAGAGAAGGCAGGTTATATATTGGTGCTTTTGTTCCAGGTAGGTCCAGGGAAAGGGCCAGAGAACGAGGTGCTCTGGTAAGGAGAGGACCTGTCCGCGGAGTTGGCCAGGAGACCGAAGCCCCAAGACGCACAGTGGGTCTGCGGGTATGTGGCGAGGTCAGCGACGGTCATAGCCACTACCTGCAGAACTCTGGACCTCTGGGCTCACCCTCTGACAGTTCCTCGCTTTGGAAAGTCCCCAGCTCTTCCCCATCAATTCAAAAGACAGGCTTTTCCAGTGGGCACGTTCTTAGCATGACCAAGCCTGGGCCTTGGGTCTCGTGGGGCTGCATCACTCGGGGCAGGCCTGACCCCAGTGCTGACCTCTCGGTCCTGCTGCCCACTTCACGCGTGGCCAGCAGGAAGGAAAGCCTGTGGAGGGAGTCACAGAGTTGGGGTGGGGGTGGGGTTCCTAGGAGAAGAGGCAGAAGCCAAAGCCAGTGCAGGATGGAGCCTGAGCGACAGCCCTGCTCCCAAATCCACCTCAACACCCCCGGGGAGAAGGGCGAGAGTGATGAGGGACAGGCGTGCACACCTTCCAAGGGAAGAACGCAGCAAAGGTAAAGGGGCTGCTCTTCAAATAATCTCATTTTTGGAGGGGGTGCTGTTTTTCACTGAATACTCAAACCCGGCACACCGTTGTTCATTGCAGTTGTTGGAAACATCTCTCCTACCCACCTGGCACATATGGTAGGAACAAAGTCCTCAAAGAACAAAATGAAACAAAGGAAAAAAATTTGGAACATTAATTTGCATGTGTGCAAATGCACACGCAATTCTCTTTACTCCTTATCTTGGACCAACAGGCCGGCCTACTGTAGTGTTTTATACACTCTGGGGCCCAGCTCTGTGTTTGTGTGTGTGTGTGTGTGTTTGTACACACACACACACATTTTTTTAAGCAGAGAGACCAAAAAAAAAAAAAAAAAATCTCTCTAAATGCAGAGCCGGCTTTTGGCATTTGCATATGCATTCTACAAAGAGATCATCGGTCTCCGCCGTGCACATGTTGGATGGGGTGACGCGCTAAACCACGGCTGCTGAATCCCTGCCAGAGGTCACCCGCTGAAATGGATTGAACGCAGTGATTTAAGATCTTTAAAGCATTGTGGCAACAGACCTCCACATTTTGGCTATAAGTTAATTAAAATGGGCTCTAAAAAAGAAAGACTTTACTGTGAGGTCTTATGTTTGGAATCTGGGAGATACAAAATGTTTGCAAAGAAAAATAAAATAGTTGAATTTGCCAAACTTAAAAAATAATGTGTGTGTGCACGTGTATGCATGCGTGTGTAGGGAGCCTGATTCAAATGTAACTGATCTTTTCTGTCTTGCCCTATAAGCATATGTTTGAGTTAAGGAAAGGAAAATGTATTAAATTTAAAGGTTTTGTGATTTCAACAATAAATAGAGTATAAACTGAAGGTATTTGTCAAAACCCTGCTGCTCCTTTCTTCAAGAAAGAAAGGAAAAGTTAAAATGAACAATAGCAACAAAAATCTAATTGGGTTCAATACTTGATAGATTTCACTCCAAATCCTCTTATGTCAATGGCAAATAAATTAAATCTGCCCCATTCAGGAACGTTTGACGTCACAGTAGCAAAAGACTATTATCATTTACCTTTGTTTACCTCTGCTAAAGACAGAACTCAGGAAACCCAACAAGTTAATGATCAGATGGCACGCACAGATGAAGAAGGGATGACGAATCCACCTAGAGGACACAGCAAGTCTCCTTTCCTTGTGCGTTAAATCGCTCCCGGCTCTAAGTGCCTGACAGAGTAGTTGGTAAGGCTCCCTGGTCTGTGAGCATACCGCCACTTCTTTGTTTCATTAGAAACTGGTCTACAAAGTAAAGGCTATTTCTGGAAAATGTGGCAGAATGTTTAAACTCCTACTTTCCGTATTATAAAATTTGCCCTTGGAGTGAGTGATAACAAAAATTCAAAAAAATTATGAAAACAAACAGGTTTTAGTTTATCTCTGAACTGTCTCAAATCTCAAAGCAGGGTACCTTACGCTGCACAGAAATAGAGGAGATTCGCACAACAAAGAAAAACAACAAAAATGCACTGATAAGGCTCTCCCTCAGACAAGCACTTTTTGGCTGTACATGGAATTAGACTTCGGAAGGTGAACTCAGAGCACCTCATATATGAATTGCTTTCAAAAACCACTTTGCTGGGCGCCTGGGTGGCTCAGTTGGTTAAGCGACTGCCTTCGACTCGGGTCATGATCCTGGAGTCACGGGATCGGGTCCCGCATCGGGCTCCCTGCTTGGCGGGGAGTCTGCTTCTCCCTCTGACCCTCCCCCCTCTCATGTGCTCTCTCTCAAATAAATAAATAAAATCTTAAAAAAAATAAAATAAATTTAAGGGGCGCCTGGGTGGCTCAGTCAGTTAAGCGACTGCCTTCGGCTCAGGTCATGATCCCAGAGTCCCTGGATGGAGTCCCACATCTGGCTCCCTGCTCAGTGGGGAGTTTGCTTCTCCCTCTGACCCTCTCTCCTCTCATGTGCTCTCTCTCTCTCATTCTCTCTCTGTCAAATAATAAATAAAATCTTTATAAAAAATAATAAATAAAGTTTCATTGGGCGCTTGGGTGGCTCAGTCGGTTGGGCGGCTGCCTTCGGCTCGGGTCATGATCCTGGAGTCCCGGGATCGAGTCCTGCGTCGGGCTCCCTGCTCGGCGGGGGGTCTGCTTCTCTCTCTGACCCTCCCCCCTCTCGTGCTCTCTCTCTGTCTCTCATTCTCGCTCTCAAAAAAATAAATAAAATCTTAAAAAAAACAAAAAAAAAAACCACTTTGCTCTATCTCCGGACATCTCGTACGAGGATACTGGCTTAGCACCAGATCTTGGCTGTCTATCATTCACCAGCGACAAAAGTTGTATAAACCTGCACTTGCAGCTTAATTCCGGCATTCACAGGGGCAGGCTGAAACTCCCCGGCGAGCGGACGGGCACGGCAGCGACAGCCCGGCCTGTGCAAGCGGCGGCGAGAGGGGCCCTTTGCGCGCACCGCGCTTCCCCCATCACGACGGCTCCAGCTGGAGAAAGGGCATCAAGCACCCCACTCCGGCTGCACCGTCACCACAGACTCCGGCTAGGAAGTCGGGGCGCCCCCCCATCTTCCACCGCCCACCGCCCACCGCCGGGACTTCGGCTCCCCAGCTGCCGTCGGAAGCACGCGCGCCCTCGGCGCGCCCTGGGCGCACCCTCGGCGGAGGAGGCGGCTGCCCGGCGCAGACTCACGGACACAGCTGTGCAGCCGCAGACCCCCAGAGCCTCGCGGCGGCCGGGCCCCCTGCACGCCGCCTCGCTCCGCGGCTCCAGGCCGACGGCCACCCCTCCCCAGCTTTGCGCCCTCAGCGCCCGGTGCCCGCGAAGACTCCCCCAGCCTGACGTCGGTGAGGCAGGCCCGTGAGGACGCGCCCCTGGACGTGCTGCAGAGGCCCTCACCCGTGTCCGTCCGACGGAACGAAGGATAAACAATAACGAAGGAAATCCCTAAGTACATGGATGAATAAATGGAGGAGAGAAGGTGAGGAAGCAGCCGGTGAGGGTCTACACGGGGAGATGGAGGGCGATCAGCGCCACCGGCTGAAAAGCCCTCGCAACGTTGGAGAAAGCACCCAGGCAACGCTGCTTTCTGTCCCCACTGTTCTAGGAGGGCTCGTCAGTGAGCACCTAACATTGTTCATACATGTGTGTGTAAATACATGTGTATGCATGTATATGCATGCACACACCAAGTTAACCAATTCTAATTATATATATGTATACATAATATAATATAATATAATATAATATATATGTATTTATTTCAGGAAGGCATCTTATTTCGTGCTGATACTCATTTTTTGTGAACTATAGCAGACGTAAATACACCTAGTAAAATCTCACTATTTATATTAATAACAGGAAGAACCAACCATCTGGCAAATTTTGCTGACCAGTAAATTGAGGCGATTAAGATAAAACCACATGGAGGGGGCACCTGGGTGGCTCAGTCGTTAAGCATCTGCCTTCAGCTCAGGTCATGATCCCAGGGTCCTGGGATCGAGCCCCACATCAGGCTCCCTACTCTGCAGGAAGCCTACTTCTCACTCTCCCACTCCCCCTGCTTGTGTTCCCTCTCTCGCTGTCTCTCTCGCTCTCTCTGTCAAATAAAATCTTTAAAAAAAAAAAAACAAAAACAAAAAAACCACATGGAGATTTCATTACCAAGTGCAATTTTTTTATTGCCCCTGGACAGGTGAAATTTCATTTTAATTATTTATAACACTTCACAGCACACTTGTGAACTTAGCACGTATCTCTTTGCAAGAGCGATGAACTTTAGAAATGTAGGAACACTCTGCGTCATTCGTCATGGAAATAATCTCTTGCTGTAAACCTGGGGTTATATGGCAACTTCTCTTAACTCCACAGATGGGATAAATCCCATTGCCATACTTAGAGTAATCTCCCGGCTGACCACAATGTTCTATTTCTTGGCCTGTATGGTATGTGGCCTTTGTAAAGACTCAGTGGCACATTGGGTCAGTCTGTGTCCTTTTCTAGAATGCACGCTATACTCCGATTAGAAGTTTAAAACAGGAATCATGATGTTACATGACTTGCACTCTGACATCATCCAGATAGCGCACGACTGGATAGATGTCAGCCTAATTGCTTGACCATGATCGGCTTCTCAGGAAAATCATGTAACAGAAGTAGATCTGCTTATAAGACAAAAACATGGTCTTATACATTTTTAATATGTTTTCAGTAAGTATCAAAACAGGGTTTTACTTAAATCTGAATTCATCAAAAATTTTCAAATTTCAAAAAAAAAACTTTTATTACCAAAACCTTCAATTAATGATTTTAGTGAGATTTGAATGAATGCACAGTATATTCACAGTGAGTAAAAGATCTTAGCTACAGAGAGATTCTTTTTTTTTTTTTTTTAATTTATTATTCATGGTTTTGCAAGTAGAGGATTATTCTAATACTGATACTTAGGGGTTAATTTCTTTTGAGCAAAGCCAAACTTTGGCAAGAAAAAAATACTGTAATTAGAGTTTATTACAAGATATAATATTTTATAACAATGTTCCTCAAGCTCTTGGCATTGACAATGGTATATATATATTTTTAAAATGGCATCTCTGTGGTGTACAGAAAGGAAATATCTTGTGTTTAATTTCTCCTTCTCCTTCTTTTCTACCTCCTATTTATTTATTTGTTTGTTTGAGAAAATTGCCATCTGTTTTTTTTTAATCAAAATACATTCATGAAATCTTATTTCATCCACCCAGAAGATCCCAACCATATTGAAAACAAAACACCCAAAAAATATCCCTCATGATTCACAGATTGACTTATTTCACAGGTACCTGCCCCTCAGAATATTTGGGGTCAACAGTCTCCTAAACCTAGAGAATTGGGTCCAAGGATTTTGCTGATCTACTTCCTCCTGAACACACATGCTCGATCCTCAAAAAAAAAAAAAAAAGCTCATTGAATGGAACAAGAGAAAAGACTCTGGGGAGAGAAAGGCTTAAGGTATTCTTGTTGCCAAGGTTGCAATGTGTAGACAAACGGCCATGTGTACTAAATGCTCTGTGAAATGCCCTGATTAGCTCAGTAAGTACAATTCAGGTCTTGGCAACAGTCTAGAAGGGATCTGGTTTTTCACAAAGCAAATTCTATCACTTCAACATATATCGCTTGCTCTTGAAGTGTCCTCATGGGCGGAGAGTCAAGAGCCAGCCCTGACCCTGCTACCCACCAGCAGAGTGCCTCTGACCATCTGACCGTCTTTTTAATTGCTTTATTCCAGAAAATGATGGGACAGAAAATAGAGCAAATTTTCTCTTATCAATTATTTTCTGAAAGAAAACAAAGTGTTCTTATGGCCACTGAATTTAAAAGAAAATAGCTTAACCAAAAATCAAATAACCTTCAAACAACAGTGAAATTATAGGAAAGCGAGATGGATACTTACTTCATTTCTGAAATATGATACAACTGTAGTCAAGTTTATCAAAAGCTTCATTTTTTTCAAAGAAGTTAAGATCAATGTGTATCTGAGATAAACTACAGAAAATTGGAAAATGGGGCAAAATTATGGCGGTGATATCTTGTATCCATTAATTTCTTTATAATGTAAATTTATGTGGTTTTTTTTTTTTTTTCTGTTTTGTTTTGTTTAAGAAAATTAAAGGGAGTAAAAGAGAAAGGAGTTTCTAACTATTCCTTCTGGATATCCAACTACAATTTGAATAGCAGAGGTTACATAGCCTAAGCTAAACAGGAGTAATAATATGTAAAGCCCCAGACTTCTTAAAGTTCTGGAAGGGGCTACAGAAACCATAAAGGTTGTTATCAGGGAACCTTTTGTCATGACCCCTGGTAAATGGAAACGTAATTTAAACCAATCAGTAAAAAACTGAATATTAACCTAAAATTAAATTTTAAAACCTCTTGGCTGAAATGGAAATGTCATTATCCATGTGGTCCAGGATTCCATACCTTCTGTTACTATTTAGAAGAAGGAGAGGAGGAGGAGAGGGAGGAGGAAGAGGGTTAGAGGGAGGATGAGATGGGTAGGGGGACAGTGAGGGGGAGGAGGAG
>NW_023270274.1:3479623-3499586 GCF_011800145.1 Mirounga leonina
AATGAAACTGCAAATTACACTCCAACAACCCAAATGACTCCAACAACCCACACTGTGAGGAGTCTTGGTAAGGTCATTTTGAGAGTTTACATTTGGGAACATGGGATCCATAGCCCCTCATCCTTCACCTACCAAACTGTAAGACTTGAGCTCTTCTTCCCCCTTTCTTGTGATGCTCTGGGGGCACCCAACGATGATGTGTCCTATATCCATGGCAGGTTCTGCCAGCGCCTCTGCCGTGGGGGCCGCCCTTGCCCTTCCTGCATCACGTCCAATGTAGATGTCACTGGCCCGTATCTGATGATCTGCCTGTGCTCTGCCACACCCACTCACGTGGTGGCATTTATCCACTCTTGACTTCTTGTTCACCTACTCCCTATCCTCTAGGGGATGACTTTCCTGTCTCAACTCCTGGTATATGAAAAAGAGAAGGAAGAGAAAGGGAAGCTCCCAAAACAGCCTTTCTTGGGCCCTCAGCTGGAGTTTCCCCCAGCTCCCTATATGTCTGTCCCCTTCCTGGTGTCACAGGTACCCCCAGTGAGGTTGAACTGGAGTGAGATCAAGTATCGGGCATCACTCTGTAGGATAGCTCAATTTCCACTCTTCCCAGGACCCACTGCTTAGTATCAACACTGGCCACATTCTATCTATCTAGACTGGGGGCGGGAGGGAGGTAAATGTACGTACTTTCCTCTCCTAGGGATCCTACTGTTCCTTTCACAGTCTAATTTCCATTGCCAACTCCCTCGTACAGCTCCAACCCCTCCAGCACATCTGAACTGAGGACATAGTTCAACCTCTTGTCCATGGATCCTGGGCCACTTTGGAATGACAAGATGGGGCTCGTCAACAGTACCCAACTCCACAAGTCATACTGCTGAGACCTATTACAACTCAGCTAGAAGGGCCTGTATTTCCATAAAATGAACTGTCTGCTGCTTTTGATTTAGTTCTGTCTGGAAAGATTGTTCTCTACCCCTGAGATTTAGTTGGTTTGCTTACAGAACAGTCACAAGCTGTCCTTAAGCAGCAGATCTGTGAAATTAGTTCCGGTCATCAGTGCCTAGCCTTATCCTCCACCATCCAAACAGGCACAAATTCAGTAAGTCCTGTAATAGAGGTATGAGCTGAAGGAAAGACCTGATGTCTTCTGACTACAAGGAACAAAATGGTCGTGACGGTAGGGATGTCACTCACCCCAAAGCTTGAGACAGAGAAATGTAAGATGGGCAGAAAATAATATTGTATTCTGTGCTGAGAACACAGCCTTAAAAAAAAAAAAAGCACAGAGGCCTGAAGGCAACTGCTGTGCTTGGAAAATCGGCAAGTCAAGCACTGTGGCTAAAGTATCACGTGCATAACTGGAGAAACTGGGGAATGCCAGCAGGAGCAGATTCTAGAAGGGTTTCGACGCCGAAATAGGGAGTCCGAGCCTTCTTTCAGAAAGTGAACTGGCGACTTGCTCTAAACTGTCCCCGATTAGAGTGATGTATTTTGTGGGACACTAACTGACTTTGAGATAGTTCTTCACACATGGAGAGAGCCTTCCACGACCAGTGGATCAGAAGCTGGCCTGCAGACACGACAGAAGCCGTGGGCTAGCAAGCATGAGTGATTTGGCCTGCAGGGTCCTCGGTCACTGAGATCTTTGCTGGGCCACCCGGACACGAGAGTGTGCTCTCATGCCACGGCATGCCTCCCTTTTGGCTTCTACTTTGGATTCGAGAAGCAACTCGCAATGGCAGATCCAGGAGTGCCAGAGCTGTTGCTGAGAAGCTATAAGAGGGGTCTTGGGTTGGCTGTTAATATGCACACTTAAAAAGAGCTCAGGCTCCTCTCAAGAAAATAATCAGATCAAAAGAAGGTGAGAGCAGTAGGTAGTGGAAGCATGTGAGAATCATTTACACCATAAAAGACTTATCAATGACTCCACGTTGTCCATGCTCACACATGCATTGCCCATGCTCACACATGCATTGTCCATGCTCACACATGCATTGTCCATGCTCAAACTTTTCATCCCAGCCAGGCAGTTATGTTCTTTGCTATGAATGAAATGTTTGGGTTCCTTCAAAATGTGCATATTGAAGCCTACGGGAGGGGATTAGGCCACAGGGACGGAGCTTTCACAAATAGGATCTGTGCCCTTATTAGAAAAGAGCCCAGAGAGTTTGTTTCCTCTCTCCCTCTGAGTGAGGAAACAAGAGATGACTGTCTCTAAACCAGGATGCAGGTCCTCCTCAGACGATCTGCCAGCACCTTGATCTTGGACTTCTGGCCTCCAGAACTATGAGAAATAAATGTTTGCTATGTAAGCCACATGGTCTAGAGTAGTCTGTTCCAGCAGCTTGAACTGCCTGAAATATTCCCCAAACCAGCAGCAGCAACTTGGGGTATCTGGTCCATACATTCAATGTCACTTAGCATGGTAGTTGTTAGAACTGTTCACCAAACAGTCTCAAAATGGCTCCTTCCTGGCATAGAGAGTGTACTTCTCTACCTCCCTAACATTAAATGGTGATAAGCTGTTTTGGCCAGTGAAATCAGAGCAAAAGCAAAATGTGTCATTTCCAAAGAGAAGAATTAGGAACCAGAGTACATCAGCTGTATTTCCATCCCACGGATGGGCTGACTCCAAAAGCATGCATCCAGATGGAGCATCCATTAGCCTGGGACACGGAGTGACCAAGGGGAGAGGAGTTCAGAGGCTGACCCACACGGAATATGCAGTGGGAGCAAGCAAAGCTCCCGGTTGCACTAAACAATTGAAAATTTCAGATTGCTCATTACTGTGGCATAGCTTACTGCATCCCGACGAATACGCATGACCATCCTCTCTTCAGCTGTGTATTATATGGCAAGAGTCTCCAATTCAGGAAGTTTGAGAGTGGAACAAATTTGTCAAGCCATCAGATTACTTTGAAAGACCTTAGAAATCTGTCCCTGAAGACACTGAGGTACAAAATAAATAAAGATGGACTATGCAGAAACTCAGCCAAATAGAAATTGAACATTCCTGGGGTGCCTGGGCGGCTCAGTCGGTGAAGTGTCTGCCTTCAGCTCAGGTCATGATCCCAGGGTCCTGGGATCGAGGTCCAAATCAGGTTCCCTGCTCTGCAGCTCCCCCTGCTTGTGCTCGTGCTCTCTCTCTTTCTGTCAAATAAATAAATAAAATCTTTAAAAAAAAAAAAAAAGAAATTGAACATTTCTTACCAGGGAACAGTAAAAGACAACACACTGCAATTGACGTATTGAACATACAGAAATGCTGAAGGGAGGTAAGAGGCATTTCTTTTATTTTAAAGTGAAGGCTGAGAAACATATGGAAAAGGTTACCAGACGAGCCGTTAAAGGCAACAGTATAAATGCATTCAGTAACCACTCCCATCTTTTTCTGGAAGAGGAAGGGATTAAAGGCAGAGTGGAAATGCAAGCAGGCAGGGTTAGAGTAAGACGGAGAGTCGGGAATGCCCGGCCAGATGGCCATTTCCTCCTCCCAGAACTTCTTATGGAGTATTTCTGACATGCCCCCGTTATAAACCACAATGCAGATAGAGTGTTTTCAGAAAAGGCCCATATTCTGTTCCTGAACTCGAACATCTCACACGTAAATCATTTTCAGATGTTTCCAAATTAGGAACATCTACAGTTGAAGGGAAGTTTTGCTTTGCTCTCTGAAATGTGTTTGATCTTTTCTATTTTATCAATTAACTGTCCATGTTTTTCTGTTTCCTCATTGCTCGGTTAGATAATCTAAAGACAATGAACTCATGTCTGTGTGGAGACCACATTATGTTCCTCATGATCTCTCTAACAGCCCAATCTCCCCACTCAGATCTGCGGGCGCTTGTTCGCTGAGAGGAGGGGAGGAGTGATAACCAGAAACACAGAGGTCGTGAGCCTGCAGTCTGCTCTCTTACAGGAGACCGAGTGATTGTGAATATGGAATTTTGCACATGCACTAAGGAATACAAATGTAAGTTGCAAAATGAAAGAAACCATTTTAACAGGGTAAAACATGGCTCACTAAATCTCCCTATCCTTCTACTCCTCCTTCTCCCCCGCTCCTCCTCCTTTTCCTTCTTATTAGCATTTTTCCTGCAGGATATCCCTGGGCATAGACAAGGGAATGGAACAGATATTTGTTGTGTGTGCTTAACACTACACTTAACTTTTTTTTTTTTAATCTTTAACACTTGCAACGATCCTATGAGTTAGATATTACCTTTCACTGTCTGAAAATGAGGAAATTATTCTTAGGCTATTGGGCCTCCTTCTTTGGATAAGCAAGTGACGGAGACAGATTGTCAAACCATCGGACTATTTTGAAAGACCTTCAAAATCTAAGGTGGGAGTCCAGCCCAGAGGTCTCTCCATCACACCACACCCCTTTCTGGAGAAAGAGAACAAACACCCTTGGGGCTTTTGGCTACAAACCAGTGCCAGTCTTGTGTGTTTGTGTGTGTGTTGGGGGGTGGGGGCGACACAAAGGGAATAATGAAGGCTTTGATGGGGGTGAATTGTGTGTGTGTGTGTGTGTACGTACATACATGTACATATATATATACATATATATATATATTGCAGTAAAATATACTTACCCAAAATACACTAATCTTGTATTTCAAATTGATGAGTTTGAACAAACGTAAGCACTATGTATACACCTGTTAGCCCCAGTCATCCTAATGAAGGGTTTTCAAGCCTCCTAGCAACCCGATTCCTCACTCCATACTGACAACCACTTTTCTGACTTGGTTTTGCCTATTCTTGAAATTACACCTAAATGGGATCATATAGTTATATATTTTGTAACTGGCTTTTTTCACACAACATAAAGTTTGTTTGTTGTGTTTTCTTTTTAGATTCATCCAACTTAGTACAAATATCACTAGTTCTTTTTTCTTGTTTCTGAATGGTATTCTGTTGTACAAATGTCTCAAAAATTGCTTATAAATTCTTATAAATTATTCTGTTCATGGACATTTTGATTGTTTCCTATTTGGGGCATTATGAATAAAGATATAATAAATATTTTTGTTCAAGTCCTTTTGTGCGCATTTATTTTTATTTCTTTTAGATAAATGCTTAGGAGTGGGACTATTGAATCATATATATGATATGACATACCACACAATTTTCTAAAATGTTTTTAACGGGGCACCTGGGTGGCTCAGTTGTTAAGCGTCTGCTTTCGACTCAGGTCATGGTCCCAGGGTCCTGGGATGGAGTCCCGCATCAGGCTCTTTGCTCAGCGGGGAGCCTGCTTCTCCCTCTGTCTGTCGCTCCCCCTGCTTGTGCTCTCTCTCTCTCTCTTGCTATCTCTCTCTGTGTGTCAAATAAATAAATACAAATCTTAAAAATAAATAAAATGTTTTTAACATTTTAGGCTCCTTCAAACAATGATTAAGTGTTCCAGTTCTTCAACATTCTATTGCCAATCTTATTCATTTTAGCTGTTCTCAAGAGTGTGCAGTGGTATCTCGTTAAAAACTATATCATTTTTTTGGTTTATTGTTTGTATTTTGACTTAGTCTATGGTATTTTGGGCCATGTAGAAAGCGGGAGGGTTTATGTAATCTCATCGTGGTTGTAATTGGTGTTTCCCTGGAGACTAATGGCAGTGAACTTCTGTTCATTTGCCTATTATCCACCTACATATTTCCATGTGTAATGTTTGTTCGAGTAGTTTGTTCTTTTTTAATAGGGATTGCTTGTCTTTTTATTAGTGACTTGTAGGATATATATATATAACTTATGTATATAACTTACGTATAAGTCCTTTGCTAATTGTATGTATTGTCAGTTGTATTTTTTCCAGTCCGCAAGTGTTTTTTTTTTAATCTTTTTAAGGGAGTCTTTTCAAAGTTGTTAATTTTTATAAAATCTAGTTTATCATTTTTTTAGTTTTGTTTTATAGCTAATGCTTTTATTTCCTACCTAAAAATTCTTTGCCTACTCTAAGGTCACAAGGATTTTTTTTTAATATATAATTTCTTCTAGAAGTGTTATCTTTTGTGTCATGATACAGTTGTGTGATGTGAGGTGGAGGTCAGGTAGTTTTTTATAATATTTTTTATTTGTTCTACTACCATATGCTAAAAAATATACTTTAGTATCTCCCCCTGAATTGCTTTGTCACCTTTGTTGAAAACCAGTGGAATACATATGTGGAGGTCAATTTCTTGACTCCTTTGTGTTTGATACATTTGTCTATCCTGAACACATTGTCTTGATCAGTGAGGCCATCTAATAAATCTTGAAATCAGATAATGTATGCCCTCCAACTTTGTTCTTCGTTTTATGATTGTTTTGACTTTTTAGAAATATATATACACACACATACATAAACTGAAACAGCTTGTCAACTCCTACAAAAGTAACCTAATGAGATTTTGATTGGGAACAGTTTTGAGCATATAGATCAAATTTGGGAAAATTGCCATTGTACGTAACAACAGAGTTTTCCAATCCATGGATGTGAAATAGCTCTCTCTTAATGTAGACCATTTTAAAGTATCTCTCAACAATGTTTTAGTTTTCAGTACAATTTCATGACTTTACTTACTACAGTGAACTTCATGCTTCTTGAAGACATTATTAATGGAATATTTTAGAGTTTTCCAATTGCTTTGCTTTGAGTAAATAAAAATATAATTAAGTAGAGGAGGAGACTCTTCCTCGCAATTGAAGTTAAGTTGTTATCATCTTAAAATATAATATTAAAACTTTAAAATGGTTGGTGTAATTTCAATGGTAACTACAAAAAATATCTATAGGATATACGCAAAAGGAAATGAGAAGGGAATCAAAGCATATCACCATAAAAAGTCAAAGAAACACAAAAGATAGGCAGTAAGAGAGGAAAGAAGAGACAAAGAAGTGACAAGACATACAGAAAACAATTAACAAAATGACAATAAATTCTTCCTTATCAGTAATTACTTTAAATGTAAATGGATTAAACTCCCCAATCAAAAGACAGATTGGCTGAATGAATTAAAAAAGGAATGGCCAACTATATGTTGTCTACAAGGGACTCACTTGAGATCTTTGGGCATGTGTAAGCTGCAAATGGAAGGTAGAGGTGAGGAGAAGCCATGTCAATGGTAACCAAAGAAGAGCAGGAGAGGCCATACTTGCATCAAGCAAAATTGACTAAGTCAAAAACTGTTAAAGAGACAAAGACAGACATCATATAATGATGCAAAAGTCAATTCATCAGGAAAGCACAAGCATTACAAATATTTGTGTGCCACACCTCAGAGCTCCTAAATGTATAAAGCAAACTTTGACAGACTTGACCAAAGAAATAGACCTCAATAGGAAACATCAAAACCCCACTTTCAATAATGGACAGAACAACCAGATAGATCAATAAGGAAACAGAATTTGGGACGCCTGGGTGGCTTAGTCATTGAGCGTCTGCCTTCTGCTCAGGTCATGATCCCAGGGTCCTGGGATCGAGCCCCGCATCGGACTCTCTGCTCCGCAGGAAGCCTGCTTCTCCCTCTCCTACTCCCCCTGCTTGTGTTCCCTCTCTCTCTATCTCTCTGTCAAATAAATAAATAAAATCTTTAAAAAATAAATAAATAAGGAAATAGAATTTGTACTTGAACAATACTGCAGACCAATTGGACCTGACAGACATATATGGAACATTCCACCTAACAGCAGCAGAATGCAAATTCTCAAGTGCACATGGAACATTGGCTGCGAGAGAACACACGTTAGGCCAGAAAAAGTCGTAATAAATTCAGGACAATTGAAATCATACAAAGTATTTGTTCCAATCACAAAGGAATGTAACTAAAAATTAATAGCACAAGGAAAACTGGAAAATCGACAATATGTGGAAATAAAATAATAAATAGATAAAACAAAAATAATGTGTTGTTTAACATACTTTAAACAGTAGTTGAGTCAGATGGCACAAGAGGAATTACAACATAACTTAAGACAAATGAAAATGAAAACAGCATATTGAAACTTATAAGAAGCAGCAAAAGCAGGGCTTAGAAGGAAGTCCTTAGTCAGTGCATGCATTAACAAGAAAAGATCTCAAATTAACCATCTAGCTTGACACCTCAAGAAACTAGGAAAAAAACTAAACTCAAAGCTACACATGAAAGGAATTAATAAAAATTAGAGCAAAGATAAACAAAATAGATAATGGAAAGACAATAGAAAAAAAGCAACAAAATTAAGAGGTGGTTATTTGAAAAGATAAACTGACAAAACCTTAGCTAGATTAATTAAGAAAAAAAAAAATGATAGAAGACCCAAATAACCTAAACCAGAAAGGAAAGAAGGAATGTTACAACAGATGCCACAGAAATGAAAAGAAGTATGAAAGAATACTCTTAAATAATTTGGGTAACTTAGCAGAAATGGACACATTTCTAGAAACAACATACCAAGACTGAATCACAAAGAAAGAGAAAATCTGGAGACCAACAACAAGTTCTTAGAAAGACTTTTGGTAAGATTCGTATCATTTATTCTCTGTGTGCTTGATAAAAATCTACCAGCAAAGATATCTGGATCTGGATTACTCTTTGTGGGAAGGTTTTTAATTATAAATTCAACTTTTCCCATACATATAAGTTATTACAATTTTCTATTTCTTGTGTGTCAGGAATTATGTTCTTCAAGGAATTTGTCCACTTCAAACTTATTGGCATCCAGTTGTTCATGACATCCCTTCATTACACTTTTATATCAGTGGGATCTGCAGAATCCCAGGGCTCATCCTTAACACTGGTTACTGTGTTTCCTCTCTTTTACTCTTAATCAGTTTACCTAGAGTCTATTAAAAATATTAATTTTCTCAAAGAACCAAATCTTAGCTTTGGTAATTTTCTGTATTGTTTGCTTACTATTTCATTGATTTTGGCCTTCCCCTTATTATTTTTCCCCTATTTATTTTAGATTTGCTTTGCATTTGTTCTTCTCACTCCTTACTGTATAATTTTAAGTCTTTGTTCTTAATTGTTTTTTATTTCAGTTTAATCATTTAGAGATTAAATTTCCCTCCAAACTCTGCTTTAGAAGCATCCTCCACTTTTTATGTTTTGTTTTCATTTTCAGTTAGTTTGGAATATTTTCAAGTTTCCCTTCTTTGTCATTTCTTTTTTCCCTTTGACCCAGGGGTTATTCTGCAGTGTGGAGTTTATTTTCAAACTACATGTGGTTTCTCCATGTATACCAACTGTTGGTTTGTAATTCAAATGTTGTGATAAGAGAACACAGTTTGTAAGATTTCCAACTTCCCAAAGTTTAATAATGCTTATTTTATGGTCCAGTGTATGTTCCATCTCGTGAATGATCCATGAGCACTTGAAAGGAAGCTATTCTATTTTTAGAGGTAGTGTTCTATAGTGTCAGTTAGATCCATTCCGTTGATAATGTCCTTCCAATGCTCTCCATCTTTATGCATGGCCAGCCTATTGTTGTGTGAAATACTGAGAAAGATGTAGTGTTGCTGCCTTCGAGAGTGCATGTCATCTCTTTGTCCCTTAACTTCTGTGAGCTTTTTTTGTCATGTGGTGTGAAGTCTGCAATGAAGTGCACACACACATGTTTAGGACTGTTATGCATTTCTGATAACCCATGTTTTTATTCATAGTAAAGATGACCATTAGTTGGGAGTGTGAGATGCAGTCTGAGGACAAGCAAACCCTGTGTTAGTGAAGATGCCCAGTTCCCATGACGAGCTCTGAACAGCTGTGTCGCCTCTGGGAGGGTCGGCTTATACCACCATCCTCAGACCTTCCCGCTCCAGCCTGCTTTCTTCAGCTGGAACGTGTGGGGCAGAGCTGAGGTGAAGTTGTTGAGTGAAGCCCCCGCACCCCCCGACCCCTGCTCAGCCTGACTCACCTCTGCCCAAGCCCAGGGTGGGTTTGGAGGCTGGGGAGGAGGGAAGGAAGGGGGAGGTAGTGACATCAGCGAACATGGAAACATCTTTTAAGAATTTGAGAAAAGATGTGAAAATACAACATTTAACACCAGCTCTGTGGTTAACTTAATCAACAACATGCCACTTCTCCTGGGCTTTAGTTTCTGCATCCAAAAGTAGGTTGTTGTAGCGATCTTCTTTCACATTAAACCTACCTCTGATATCTGTCACCTTATGGTTCCTTTTTAGCCTTGGAATCATGCCATATATACATATTCAAAGGTTGATTATTTTTGGCCTTTTTTTTTTTATTCCTTGGATTCCAATCCTGTTCACATAACTAAAGAGATTCTCTTTTTTGTAAAGAGATCCACATGTAATCTTATGGTTTTGATCATATTATACATGTAACTTTGCATCATGCATTTATCATTCAAATTCCATCAGAAGGAACCAATAAATTCTTTATAACCTTCACTTTAATGATTGAATAATATTCTGCCGTGTGATTAAATAATAACATATTCAAATATTCCATTACTATTGGACATTAGCACAATTTCCACTTTTTTTCTGTGATAAATAACACCGAAATGAACCCTTTATGCAAAGAGCTCTGTCTGCCTTCCAGTTCCTGCTGGCCAGTTCTTCCAGAGGAAATGCCCAGAAGCCCTGCCCCAGAATCTGGATAGCTTTTCATATTAAGGTGGTCTGCAATTAACCTATTTCCCTCTCAAGCTGATGGACAAGAGTGTCCATTCTATGTTAGCTCCTGCCCCCTGGAAAGCTAGAGTCCTTACATCCTGGGTGTTCCTCCTTCTCAGATACATGGTGCAGCCTTCTCCTAAGAGTTGGTACTCCTGCTGACTTTGCCATGCAGGGACTTCCACATAGTTGTCTCATGAAAACTCTCATCCATTAAACTAAAGTACACATAGAACCCCAGTCTATCATTAAGGCTTTTGTCCCTTACACTGATCTCAAGAACTATTTGTCAATCTCCTAGGAGTTAGGGCTATGGAGATTCTAGATACTATCAAAGCCATCCCCTCCCCCCCACAAGATGTTATGGCTCAACCAGCTACTAGCAGGAGCCCTGACACTCTCCTCTCCCTCAAATCTTCTATGACTTCTATTACTCTGAAATCACGTCAAGGAGACCATACATTGAGTTAGTATTAATCTACAGGTCTAAAGAGCCTTCCATATTGCCAGTAGACATCATCTTTCTCCCAATAAAGCCAGGAGAGCTTATACATTTGCAATCCTGACCCTGCAGAACTCTGTAATAATCGCCCATCCTTTGATCTATGTTACTATCATCCATGAGTTCCAACCAGACTTGAGTGGTCAATTAGCCTTGTGTCTTTCTTAACTGAGATATGGACTCAGGCATTCATGTACCTGCTCTTCAAGGTAAATGGCCTTGAAGTACATTTTTTTTCCTCTTCTCAACTGAATTGATTATGAATCAAAGCAAAAATAAGTGTTATTATTTATTGACCCCCCCATTTGAAAAAAAAAACAAAAACAGTCCCAAGATATGTTCTGGTATAAATCTGGAACTACAGATGACATAGAAAAATTGGGTAGGTAGATTTTGTGGAATTTCCCAGTATGATAATTAAAAATATGAACTTTCCAGTCAAACTTGTTGGTCAGGTCTCAGCTCTTCTTTATAGAAAATATGATCTTTGGGAATTTGCATATCTCCTTTAAAGCCTCATTGTCCTCATTTGGAAAGGGAGAGTATAATCATAGTACTATTCCATGAGGAGTAGTATGGGTTGAACTATATGTAAAATCTTTAGCAAACTATCTGACACATAATAACCACTCAATAATTTCTAAAATTATTATCATTTATTTTCTTAAAAAAGTCTAACCTCCCAATATATCAAAATAGACTAATCCAACAGGGACATATCTAGACCGAATGCAAGTACTGTTTCAACTCCTTATTTCATATATGTCAAAGCTGAAAAAATATTAAAGAAAAAAATAAGGAAAATGACATTAATTGTTACTATTAGCCAAATGCTGTGGCAGTTCTCTTCTCATTTTGTGGAAATGCTATCCTCACTGTATGACTATGGATATTGAAAAAGAGCCAATAATCAAGCACATTAAACATCAAGTTTCATCATCATTCCTGTACTTTTAAATAAAAACAAAACAAAACAGGAAATCTGCCTGATATAGTTGATTAAAGCAGAGGTTAGTCTAGATCTGGTTTCTTCAGATTTTCAAGTCCACTGAGCCTCAACTTCTGCAAGACCACCGCTGATACAGAGTGTCCTGAGCTCATGAAAGTTTGGAGGAATTGTTTTACTGTGCTTCCACAATAAGCCTGCCCACTCTGCCCTCACAAGAGATGCTAAATATGGAGATCAGTTCCAAAAGGGGAGAGAGAAGGCTTGGCTCCTTTGAGCTGGTATCCAGGTACTCAAGAGTAGCAGAGTTGAAGGTATTAACTCATTTGTAAAATGAGGGAGGAATAGTCTTTCAACAAATGGTGCTGGGAAATCTGAGTACTTTCCTGAAGAATGAAGTCAAATTCTGGCCTCACATACCTCACACCAAATACAAAGGTAGTGCAACATTAATAATAGACCTAAATATAAGGACTAAACCTGTAAAACTTTTAGGAGAAAACATAGGAGTAAATTCTTGTGACATTGAGTTAGACGATGGTTTCTTAGATATGATAGCAAACACACAAGCAATGAAAGAAAAAGGAGACATGTTGGACTTCATTAAAATCAGACACACTTAAGCCCCAAAGGACAGGAAAATGAAAATACAGCCCACAGAATGGGAGAAAATATTTGCAAATCATACAGTCGATGAGGTACTTATATTAAAAACACATATTTTTACAAAGGCAAAGGGTCTTAACGAGATATTTTTCCATGGAAGATTTATAAATGGCCACCAAGCACATGGAATGATGCTCAACACCACTCATCATTAGGGAAATGAAAACCAAAACCACCATGAATTACCACTTCCCACCCATTAGGATGGCTATAATCATAAAAACAAACAATATTAGGATCTGGAAAAATTGGAACCCTCATTCATTGGTGTCGTGGACATAAAATGGTGCCATCACTTTGGAAAGTAGGTTTGGCAGTTCTTCAAAATGTTAAACATAGAGTTACCGTATGTCCCAGAAAGTCTACATCTAGATATGGACCCAAGAGAAATGAAGATAGTGTCCACATAGGAACCTGCACATACATGTTTATAATAGCATTATTCACAAGAGCCAAAATGTGGAGACAACTCAAATGTCCATCAACTGATGAATGGAGAAACAAAATGTGGTCCATCCTTACAATGTTTATTATTTGTTTATAGAAAGGAATGCAATACTGAGGTGTGCTACAACATGGGAAAACATTATGCTAAGTGAAAGAATCCAGGCACAAAAGACTACATGTGGTATGATTCCATTCATTCAAGAAGTTCAAAGTAGGCATATCCATAGAGAGAGAAAGAGTAGATTAGTGATTTCCACAGACTGGAGAGAGAGGTAAAGGGAGTAAGTGCTAATGGGTATAAGGTGTTTGGGGGGCAATGAACACGTTTTTATTTCTTTTATTTTTAATTTTTTTTAAAGATTTATTTATTTCGTCAAACAGAGAAAGACATGTATCATATGATCTCACTGATATGAGGAATTCTTAATCGCAGGAAACAAACTGAGGGTTGCTGGAGTGGGGGGTGGGGTGGGAGGGATGGGGTGACTGGGTGATAGACACTGGGGAGGGTATGTGCTCTGGTAAGCGCTGTGAATTGTGCAAGACTGTTGAATCTCAGATCTGTACCTCTGAAACAAATAATGCAATATATGTTAAGAAAAAAAAAAGAAGAAAAAGAAGGTAGCAGGAGGGGAAGAATGAAGCGGGGGAAATCGGAGGGGTAGACGAACCATGAGACACGATGGACTCTGAAAAACAAACTGAGGGTTCTAGAGGGGAGGGGGGTGGGAGGATGGGTTAGCCTGGTGGTGGGTATTGAGGAGGGCACATTCTGCATGGAGCAGTGGGTGTTATGCACAAACAATGAATCATGGAACACTACATCTAAAACTAATGATGTAATGTATGGGGATTAACATAAGAATAAAAAAAATCAACATTAAAAAGATTTATTTATTTCAGAAAGAGAAAACGTAAGCAGGAGGGACAGAGAGAGAGGAAGATAGAATCTCAAGCAGACTCCACATTGAGCTTGGAGCCCAGTGTGGGGCTTAATCTCACAACTCTGAGATCAGGACCTGAGCCAAAACCAACAGTCGGATGCTGAATTGACCCCACCACCCAGGCACTCTGAACGCGTTTTTATACTAGATAGTGGTGATGGTCACACAACCCTGTGGTGATAGTAAAATCACTGAATTGCACACTTTAACAAAAGGAATATTATGATACTTAAATATGTAAATTGTAACTCAATAAAGCCATTAAAAAATCCATATATGAGTTTGAGTATCAACATTGGAGAAATCAAACCTTAATCAGGTATGGGAACAGAGTTAAGAATGGCACTTGGAGCTGAGCGGCAATGGGCTAGGAATACATTGGGGTGGATAGGGAGATGACTAGCAAGGATAGAAGTAAGACAGCAGGGTCCATGGCCTATGCCTTAAAAGCAGCTAAACTATGGGAGTTTCTAGTCATGTTGGGGTCAGCCCTGGGGTAATGGAAGTATTAATCCCAATCAGTGGCTCACAGGGTATGATCCAAGAACTCCTGAGAATCTCCAAGACACTTTTCATTGATCCATGAGGACAAAATGATTTTCATAATAAAACTAAGATGTCATTGGCCCTTTTCAGTCTCATTCTCTAATAAGCATACAGAGGAATTTTCCAGAAAGCTTTCTGATGTGTGAAGACATCATTGCTCTGGCAGTGAATGGAATGTGTGCTTCCTTATTCTTGTATTTTAAACATTTGTCAGTTTTAATTTCTAGTATGTTATCTTTTGATAGAGTATACAGAAACTAAAGATCTTTGAGATCTTCAGTGATGTTTAAGAGTCAATGGAGTTCTAAGAGGAAGACGTTTGAGAACTCCTGGTCTACCTCTGAACAATGGGTTGAAGTGGGTACTGGTTGCTTTTACAACAAATGATGGTCCTGTGGGGATCGTGTGTGTGGACGTCAATGGGCTATGTGAGGGCTACTCAGATTTCTGAGGCTCTATGGCACCACTCAGTCTTCAGTCTTAATTCAATCTCACAAACACTGAAGCCCTACAGATAATGAGGCTAACAAATATTGGTGCTAAATGCCAGAGATACAGAGGGAAATCAAACAGGCACAGTCAGTCTCTGCCTGTCTAGAGCTTAAACTCACAAGCTTATCCTCTCTTCCCAGCTTTCTTGTTCTTCCTCCTGGGGAAAGTCTGGAGATTTTCATGGTCATCCTCAATTAACTTGTGCTCTTTCTCACAGAAGCGTTACTGAGACCTCTCTCTCCTTCCACAAGGGAAGACCCAGGTACACCCTAGCCGTGCAGGTGGGATGTCAGGTTCCTACCTGCATTCTTGCACTAATGAAACTGTATGTTCCTGTGAGTTACTACACTCAGTACCTGATACCATCAGGGGCAGAGACCTTTTGCTACTCAGAGCTGTATCCCCGATGCTTAGCAGCATACCTTGTACTTCACGAATGCTCAATAAAGCTTTGGATTGAATAAACAAAACAGCGAACTGCCCCGCTACAGAACATGATCGTGGGGCTCTTAGACACTATAAATGAGTGTGAAAATGCTCTGGATCTCCTGCTAAGTGGCCAGGGACTAAATCCTGAACCAACAGCCCTCAATCCAGACCTACCCGCTATGGAGACCGGACAGGTCTAGTGCCTGGGATGGCAACACACCGAGAGCTCGGTGAAAGGTTGGCTTCATGCAAAGCATCAATAGTTAGCCAACATAATGGACTGGGCTTACCAAAATCTCCTGCAGCTACTGCCGTCTGGCCACCTCCTGCTGGCTCCCGTGTTTTGTTGTCTCAAATGCAAAGACTGAGGCAGACTCTATGAGAACAGTACCAGTGCTTTGGCCATGACCATAGGGATTTTATGTTTGACTCACAAGGAGTATCAGAGAACAATGTTTTGGTCCTGGAAGATGCCAGCTGCATAATGAAGTTAGAATGTCAGAAGTATCCAGAAAGAAGGATGCTGGAAGCATCTAGTTTTTTTGCTCATTTCTGGACACAATGCCTTCCTCATGCAGATTTAAAGAATAG
This sequence comes from Mirounga leonina, assembly GCF_011800145.1. Lineage (NCBI taxonomy): Eukaryota > Metazoa > Chordata > Mammalia > Carnivora > Phocidae > Mirounga > Mirounga leonina. The sequence continues at coordinate 3,495,790 of NW_023270274.1, forward strand.
TTGGAAAGCAGTAGTAGTTATGTTCTTGTTCAAGAAACAACTTATTTTTTTGGAGATTTATTTATTTACTTTAGAGAGAGAGAGAGAGCACAGAAGGAGGGGCAGAGGGAGAGAATCTTTAAGCAGAATATGCACCAAGTTCGGAGCCCAATGTGGGGCTTGATCCCACGACCTTGAGATCATGACCTGAGCCAAAATCAAGAGTCCGACACTTAACCGACTCACCACCCAGGCGCCCCAAGAAACCACTTCTTGATAAATATTTCCACCAAGTTTCCTCAGGTTTCAAAAGCCCCCCTGGCAAGAAAGGGACCAGAGGAAATCACAGCAAAACAGCTCCTGAATAGTTTCAGATGGCCCACTCTCCTCCGTTCTTTGCACAGGTCTTCCAACTGAAGGGGCGGATTTGGAATCCTCCTGAAGAAATTAAACATAATTTAATTATAAACGCTGCCTGCCCTCCGGGTCTTTATGGAAGGTCCCTCCCCACACGATCAGCATTATTCGGGGCATTCTCTGGGTTAGAGAAAAGTCATTTTGCTCTCTGTGTATTATAGGATTTAAAAATCTGTGGGACATACAAATGGCAAAATAGCTTTGTTGAATGCTGGTAGCTTGCCTGTAAAAACACCTCACCGTTTCTAAATGTGAAGTTTTAAAATCTCAATCTCAAAATTCTGGTTTTGCTGTCATTTGCTCACCATGGTCTTTTTGTTGTGTGGTGTTTTGGTTTAGGTGCTCTCTCTGCTGTGACAGATTACCACCGACCCACGGGCTGAAACAGTGGGCAATGATTTCTCATAGCTCGAGATGCTGACATCCAGGATCTGGGTGCAGCCAATTCCATTCCCAGGGAGAGCTCCCTTCCTGGTTTCTCCCTGTGTCCTGAGCTGGCAGAGAGCTGAGACAGAAGCCATCCCTCTCAGGTCTCTTCTCATGAGGTCACTAATCCCATCAAGAGAGCTCCACCCTCATGAACTCACCAGCTCCCAAAGCCTCTATCTCCAAATACCATCACATTGGGGGTTAGGGTTTTAGAGGTACACAGTCGTGTGGTCCATGACCTATGGAAGGAGGGACTGAAAAGCAGGCAAGCAAAGTAATTCGACATTACAATTGCCATAGTGGAGACTTGTGTAAGGCATGTGCAAAACCTGTCCAAAGAATCAAGGAAGGCTTCTTGGAAGAGGGAGCACCTTTCCTCAGGAACAACTGCCCAACAAACAGGCCAACAGAAGAGATTCCAGACAGAGGTAATGCAAGGGCTTGAGAGAGCATGGCGCATTCAGGGAACTCCAGGTGAGTTCAGAGTGTGGGAGCACACAGTGCCAGGTGGAGGTGGTGAAAGATGCTGCAGGATGGGGGCAGGGCGCCATAGCCCCGAGCGCTGGGCTAATGGACGTCTACTTGAAGAGCCCCTGAAGAATTTTTGAACCAGGAAACAACAGTATAATTTTATGTTAACAAAGCTCTTTAATGTGGCAGTGTGGAGAAAGGGTTGGAAGCCATTCTGAATGCCGGAGAACCTGCGAGAAGGACAACAGGATAGTTCTGAGTCTGAGACAGGTAGTGGCAGTGGGGTGAAAACAAGCACAAAACCAAAAACAGGACAGTGAGTTAAATTTAAGCTTTAAATAAATAACATATTTTTGGTATAAGTGTGTCCATCCTGTGTGATATTTGGCAACGCTGACTTGCAGCCCGATGTTTTCTCCCTGTTCTTTTGTATTTCACTCTGGTGATAAATTGATCTGCCACCCTGACTTCTGATTAAATGAATGCTCTAGATGAAAGCAAAGAAGCTTGTTGTATCCACGCCAGGTGGCATGCATTGCCACCACCGAAAAGCACTTCTGAGAAGCCCCACGACCATGCGGGCCGACTGGAAGCTGTACAAGGTCAGGGTCCCAAGAGGCCGGCCCTCCAGAGCCTGCAGCCAGAAGCAGCTTGGCCATCTTGAGGTACCACGGGGACAAGGACTCCAGGGGACACAGGAGCAGTGACAGCTGGTAGAGCTCGGCATCCTCCAACGCCAACCAACCCACCAGCCGCGCTGGATCGAGAGGAAATCGGTGGGGGGGGCATGCACCCCATGCTGCAACTGCTCCCAGACTTCAGGTGACCCTGTAGGCCCCACTCTTTATGTGTGGAAATTCTCAGACTGAATGGAAGAAATAGAGCTTGGCTCAGGGAACTTCCAAAGGCCACCCAGAAGTTTCCACAGAAAGCAAGGCAACATCTGGTTTGGTCCCGGGAACACATTTGCTGAACACAGACATGAGGCAGACAAGGGCCGGGGGCTGATCTTATTAGGTGTGGAGTGGAGCTCTGCATTTCTAGAATCACTCAGACTCTGGCAAATTTGCAGTGAAATAAGCAAGAAAAGGAAGTTATTTCTGTTGCCATGAACAGTGGAAGAATATCCTGAGAGCTGACAGTGGGAATGATTTCTCGAAGCCTGAGGCACAGGAAAGAGGCTCCTGAGGTATGGATTTCGGTGCTGGTTCTCTCACCAACTACCTCTGTGACCTTGGACTGGTCACTTAACCTCTCTGAACATCAGTTTCCTCCAACCTAAAATGTGGAGGTTGTCTTACGTCAGTGGATTTGGAACTGGGTTCTGGTTTCCATGGAGCCTGAGGGTTCCTCCAAGAGCAGAGCATCAAGGGAGGCTGGGAGGCGGGGAGGCTGCCGACCCCCGGCACCTGCAGCCTCCCCTCAAGCCCCTCCTGCAGAGGAGGGACTCCGGGGCTGCAAGCTGTGGTTCCTTGTAGGGTTTTTTTCGTGGGAAAAGAAAGACAGTTTCACTGCTAAGGAATATGTGGAAACCCTCGTCTGAGAGGTACCAGCATCCTTCCAACAGGCTGTGATTTCGAGATTTTTCTTCTTCGTCTCGCTCTTCCGTCTATCAGCTAGAGCTTTCCATATTTCAATTAGACATTGAAGGTGAGATGGGAACAAGGAGGTGATTTGGGGGGTTATGAAACCGAGGGCCGCCCATTGCCGGTCGCCGCCGTGGACGGGGTGGAGGCACCGGTCGGCTGCGTCGTGACTTGCTCACGCTGAAAATGAAGTGGGGCCAGATCCGTGCCTGCAGCAGAGGCTGGGGGAAGCGGAAGATGTGGGGGGATGACCCGACCGGGGCGGGGGGGGGCGCAGGCGGCCGGGCAGCTCGGCTGAGGAGAGGCGCCGGCATCTCCCAGACGGGAGGGCGGTGGTGTCCCGCACGGAGTGGACGCTGCAGGGCGGACTCGAAGCCCGCAGCTCGCTAACGGGGCCCGCGGGGGGCAGGCCCTCGCGCCGTGCGCTCCTGAGCTGCCCAGCGAGGCCCAGGGGCGAGGCGCAGCGATGACCCCGCTGCAGGGTAACGTGTGGGCCCGCACGGGATTGTCCCGCAACCGCCCGCGCTCCTGCCCGGCCCGCCCACCGCGCGGAGGCCCCGCGCTCGCAGAGCTGCCTTCTAGCTCCATCCGTCCCTTGCTAACGTCGTCGTCGTCGGGGGCCACAAGACACCTGCCTCCTCTGGCTATCCATGTCCTCGTGTAAAACGGGGACATTGGATGATGACACAGGGATTCTTACCATCATCAGTTCTCAGGTCCGAGGGTCAAGTAGAGAATGGATAATAATGTGCTGTGAAAAGTGATTAAAAAGGGGGGGGCACCAAGGTGGCTCAGTTAAGGGTCCTACGCTTGATCTCAGCTCAGGTCTTAATCTCAGGGTCTTGAGGTCCTGCTTGAGATTCTCTCTCTCCCTCTGCTCCTCCCACCTTCCCTCTCTGAAAAGGAAGGAAGGAA
>NW_023270274.1:3499686-3528633 GCF_011800145.1 Mirounga leonina
AAAGAAGGAAGGAAGGAAGGAAGGAAGGAAGGAAGGAAGGAAGGAAGGAAGAAAGAAAGAAGAAAGAAAGAAAGAAAGAAAGAAAGAAAGAAAGAAAGAAAGAAAGAAAGAAGAAAGAAGGAAGGAAGGAAGGAAGGAAGGAAGGAAGGAAGGAAGGAAGGAAGGAAGAAGAAAGAAAGAAAGAAAGAAAGAAAGAAAGAAAGAAAGAAAGAAAGAAAGAAGAAAGAAAGAAAGAAGAAAGGAAGGAAGGAAGGGAGAAAAAGAAAGAAAGAAAGAAAGAAAGAAGAAAGAAAGAAAGAAAGAAGAAAGGAAGGAAGGAAGGAAGAGAGAAAAAGAAAGAAAGAAAGAAAGAAAGAAAGAAAGAAAGAAAGAAAGAAAGAAAGAAAGAAAGAAAGAGAGAGAAAAAATTACTGGAATACCAACCTATGTTGGCTACCATGTAAACACTGCAGTATTCAGTACTTCTGGATGAACAAAATGTACCACGGGACCTGTGGAAAAGCTAAGCATGCAGGACAGCTCAGCTCTATGATTTTTCTGGAGAAACCAAAACATGTGTCACATTCATAAAGAAGCTTTGCTTGGGAGCTCGATGCCTGCTCTGTTTCGGGTAGCAGGCAACCAAGGAGGTTGCTGAAAATTTTACACGAAATAACGCTGTGTTCTTTCAAACCAAAATGTTTCTGTTTTCATTTTAACTAATGACTTTTAAATGAATGACACAAGCTTAGGGACTAATAAAGATCGACCACAGAAGGGGAGAGGAGAAGCAGTTCAAACCTTACATTCTGCTGGAATTCATTTAAGCATACAACGAGGAATGTCCATGGGCAAGCCACCCACTAAAACAAACAAAGGCTCTCCTGAAAATTAAAACACAACTAAAAGCAAAAGCATACCATTTAAAAAAATAATCCCTTTGGGTGAGACAAGTATTCTAAGCATCTGTTTCATTAAGAACAAAATGATTTAATATACTATCAAGAGATCCCTTTCCCCAAACTCATAAAAGGAGTCCATTGCTTTCTTGGGCATCTGTCTTTCTGTGTCTTATGGAGACCAGAACTAGAAACGTATCCCCAAACAAGACATTTCCACACCGGCCGAAGCATTTCCGTGTTTGCACGACTGAGCTCCTGCTCACAATCATAGCTGTAATGAACTGAATGAGTCCTCGAAGAATATTTGTTGAATGAATGAATGAACCAAGAGTGATCAAGAAGGATTCTTTTCCTCACTAGGAACCCTTGGTGTTGGTATTTCTATAGGAAAGGAGACACTTCTCACAGGTGAATTGCTTCTGCTTTAAATATCCAAGATCGAACCATTATATTGGAATAGCGACATTACAAATTTTCTTAGTCCCTGTGTTTTCCTACTGTTAAAAGTAAAATATGACTTTTCCACTCCAGACACAGCTCCAAGTTTCCCAGAGCTTGTTTTCACACCCAGGTGTGCTGGACACAGGATGATGAGTGACATGAGAGAGAGATCCTTGATGGTGACCACTTCAGCCATGATAATTTCCCGTGCATGCATGTTCTGTGGAGATGCTGGGTCCCTTTAGGATCTGCATGTTGTCTTCTTAGGGGAAACCCAAAGAGCTCAATTCAGCTCACCCATAGTCATGGTCAGACCCAGCTGGATGGCCCCCTGCTCTGCAATGAGTCCAAATCCGCTTGACTCCATCACACATGCACACATACATGTGTTTACACCCAAGAATATACACATATTGTCTTAGTCCATTCCGGCTTCCATGACGGAATACCACAGACGAGATGGCTCAAACAACAATCATTTCTTTCTCGCAGAGACTGGGGAGTCCAAGATCAAGATACCAACAGTGGCCAGAGTCCACTTCTTTTTCATTGATTTCTTCTTGCTGTGTCCTCCACATGGCAGAAAGAGGACTAGGGGGCTCTTTGGGTTATCTCTCATAAGGACTCTAATCCCATTCAGGAGCGCCCCACCCTCATGACCTAATCACCTCCCAAAGGCCCACCTCCTCACGCCATCCTTGTGGGGTTTAGGTTTCCACATATGAATGTTGAGTAGACACATTCAGTCTGTTCCATGTAGTCTGAAGAAATACATAAGTTACATTGCCTTTACTCTTTAAAAACCTGAGGAAACATCAGAAAATATGTTTATTAATGTAGATGATTGTCAAAACCAAATAGATAATGGGGAAATGCTTAGAGGAAATGTGTTTTTGCTAGGATTCCTCTTATTGCACAAAAGAAGCATTTCTCACAAAATAATGGCTAAGATATTATTTTAACAATCTTAGCTTCAAACCACCATGTTTTGGGCTTTGAAAATAAGTTTGCTCAGAGATGAAAAAGACTCCAAGAATATAGAAGCTTCATCTTTGATTAGTCTATAAGATTATGTATTTCGTTTACACAGTCACAAGCGATTGCTTTTTAACTATTCACATTTCACGTTGCGTACAGATCATTGGGTAAACACATCACAGCCCTGTCATACGGCCACTGTGAAGTCAGGTTTGTTCAGTCTAGAATAAGGGCTCTCAAGCTCACTCAGTTAGTAGAGCACTCAGAAGTCATAACACCCTTTGTAAGACATCAGAGAGTGTTCATGCATACTTAATCCTATGACACAAATGTGACTGCCTCATATGCATGCAATATGCTATTTCAGTCATGATGATAGGAATAAAAAAAAAAAGTATAATCATCTGGTCCTGAGTGTCTTAATTACTATGTTAGCTCTTCACATTTTTTGTTATATGTTGGATTTATTTGCAACAAAGCCTAAACAATTATTGGAGCAAACCTTAAAATAGAGAAAAAGCTCCTCATAAACTAACGATTTGAGTGTGCATGAGTGTGCTGAGAGAGACACTGAGGAGGGGGGACTGGGAAAATGTAATGACTACTGATGCACCTCTAGAGGCAACTGGGAGAACTGCGGGTCGATCCCCATAGTGTGAAAAATATTGAGCCTGGTCGCGGGTATTAAGGAGGGCACATACTGCATGGAGCACTGGGTGTTATTTGCAAACAATGAATCATGGAACACTTCATCTAGAACTAATGATGTAGTGTATGGTGACTAACATAACATAATAAAAAAATTATAAAAAACACATTGTTTAAGAAGAAAGAAAAAGCTTATATGATTAAAAGTTTCTGAAATTCTAACAGGTGGGATAATTCCTTACTCCAGGCACAAGGTGCACCTGTCAGTAAACGTGCTCTCCCCAGCCCCTCTAGGAGGGCACTGAGCTGCTTTGATGGATCGCCCACATTCACTGACCCAAAAGACCACATACAGGCCATGCTCTGCAGGAGCTTGTGATGGGATCAGGGAGACCAGATACTCACAGGGGGATATAGTCTCAGGGAGGCATGAATATTGGATAAAATTGTTGGTAGTTCAGAGAAACTGTAGACTTAATGTACTATCGAGAGATCCCATTCTGCCAAACTGATAAAAAGAAGTAGTGACCATAAACCCTAAAGGGTTGGCTGTTTTGGGAAGGGAGGGGGAGTCTGGGCAGGTGTAGACAACAGCACTGAGCAAAGGCTGACCTCAAAGCTGGACATGGTCTGCCTGCTGCTGATTCAGTGAGTGACCCTTTCTGACCAAGGAACGCGACCGGATCCACAAGGGAGTAGCTGTTTCATGCACGCAAGACGCCTTATGCAAACGGACCTGAGTAGGGCATTCAAAAGTCACACAACTTTCAATGCAATGATATGTAGATGTGGTATTGAACAACCTCATACTCTGATGCCATAAACTTTCACTGAGGGATTGTTTTGGTTGTGACAGAAAACACAAATCACTGGCTTAAGTGAAACAGAGTCTATACCTTGAGGTAAGTTTGAGCCAGGGGCTCGGTGGCATTACCAGGGCTGGGGCGTCTTCACCTCTGAGCCTGCTGTCCTCTGTGTTCAGTTCATTCTCAGTTCCTATGCAAAAACACGATGCTTAGGAAGAGTAGAACTAAAACCTCCTTCTAGTGGCCTCCACACAAGTGTTGGACTCCATGAGGTTTGGATCCTGCTGTATCACATTCTGTAACAATCCTTGCTGCCTATGAGGGGATCTCTGCCCTGACGGCTGCCGGACTCCGCTCCATCACGGGCGTCTGCTTCTGCGAGGTCCCTCGCTGTCGATCCCCGCTCACTGTGTGGCTCCTGGCCAACAGGAGTCCCATCACTCCTGAAAATAACACTGAACATCAGGCGCACGCCTTTGACCTTTCTCTCGGAGGGGACGGAGGCCCACTGTCCAGCGGGGAAATGTGATGCGCTAGAGTGTGCAGGTGGAGGTGGGCGGGGACAGGTAGCCACTTACTGACTCGTGATGGGTAACTTTGCCACTCACCAAATGGGAAGGGCTAAAAAGAAAGAGCAACAAAAGCCAAATTTACTCAGAAGGAAAAAATGTGAAAAAAAGTATCAGGAAAAGAAAAATCAGAAGAGAAATCTGTTTGGGGAGAAGTAAATCCACTTGATATTTGACAAGTTGAGTTTAAAGTGATAATGGGCCATCTAAGCAAACCTGTCCGAAAGGCATAGAAGTGTCTGTGAGCTATTGAGTATAGACTTTGTGCCAACAATTTTACAAGACTTATTTCTAAGCCTCCCAATAATCCTGTAAAGTAGATCATTTTGCTCTCATTTTATATAAAAATGGAGACAGAGAGATACATTATCATGCTCAGCTTGCAAGGGACAGAGCGGGAATCTGAGCAAAAGTTCTGTCTCGCTTCAAAGTCTGGACTACATCCAGAGATCAAATTGCTTGGAAGTTGCAAAAGGCCGAATCTACTCAGATCAAACCAAATAAACTCCTAATCTAAACCCCTTTCCGCTACTACTCCCTATTCCCCCCCGGTTACCCACTCTGCCTGCAATGTTTGCGTAATTCGTGCACTAGCGAGATGGATCTGGATGGTGGTGTGGGCGGCTCAGAGCTACAGATCACCTGGAACTAGGATTCTCTTTGGGGAATGGAGGGCTTTTTGACCCACTTCTCATCACGGTTATCCATCCTACCCCAAATCACTTTCATTCCCCATCTGGGGACTAAGGGCTCAGTATTGACTGAAATCGAGCCCAGTGTCTGCCTAAATTAAATTCACCAAGACCTTTTATCTTCGTGTTTTGTTATATATGTTTCAGGTCAGTTCTGAGACAATATAAAATATTCTTAAAAAACAAATAGTCCCAAACAAAAGCCAGATGCAAGATCTTACTAAAGACCCAGTTGCTTAGGGAGCCACAATTATGTCAGGAAGGAACTTCAAAACAGAAACAAACAACAAAAAACAAACAAACAAGAACAAGATACCTTACCATTTCATTGCCGATCCAGAGTGGGCAAATACTTTCCAAATGGAAACTGCTAACAATTTCAAATGTAAGATAGCTGTGTAGGATGCAGGATTCTTGTTCACAGACTTCAAGACAGAATTCAGACAGGGAAAAATTCTGTAAAAAAGCATGGTTCCAATGGGATAAAATATGTTTCAGACAAAATATATTTCTTTACGTACATAGAGCATCTCTATTTGACCTGGAATGATTGCTGTAATTTCACTCTTTGCCGTTATGAGTGAAAGACCACTATTTTAAAGTTTTATTGGTAAAATGAAGGCTCAGATGTGTTAAAGATTTGCCCAAGGTCACATAACACCACAGTTTTAATTCAAAACCAGGGTCAGTACCCCATCTTTATACCCAATCCCTGAGCATTTCGGTGCAAACTGGCCAAATTCTAATTGGCAAAGCCTGTATTATTTTTGTCTGTGGGCTTTCTCTGGCTACCAAACCCCTCCACCTGCCCACAAGTGCCAGGAAGCAGCAGAGATGCCCACCCCCTGAGCCGAGGCTCATGTAACATCTGACTGCATAGATGCCCCAGGGCCCTCGATCGTCCAGTGTATGGACACCTAGGCTTGGGGTCTCCACTGGCTCTCACATTTCCCCAGAAGGATCAAACTGAGTTAACTGAGGTTGTAACTTGTTTGATAAAACCTTTATTGGCTCCCCTCCCATCCCCATCTCATACCTAGAATCACTTCCAAAATAAACTCTACACTCAAAACTCTGTTTCAAGGCCTGCTCCCAAGGGGACCTAAATGAACACAGCCAAGTCTGATTCCAAAGCCCAGACTGACTTTCTCCTACGTGCTGTTGGAGGAGGTCAAGGCCACGCATGATGCCCGTATCCTATGTGGGAAGAGCAAGACCGGGAAGATAGGGAAGGAGGGGAGATGCATGAGGGGCGAGTACCCAGGATCTCATGACAAAGCCAGGGCAAGTTCATGGAGAGGAATCTTAACATAAGACATTTATGAAAGATGGTAATCCATTGTGAGAATTTCGGGGAAATAATCAACACTTTCAACCAGAGCACCACACTGCATCTCCCATTGGCAGCTGACATGGGGACAGACTGACAGAGGTGGGTGGGCAGCCTGAACACACTCAGAAACCTAGGAAAATAGGGTCTTGACGCATAGGGTCAGGAACCGAGTCCCGGTGGGGACTGCCGTGCTAGGACTTGGATGGGTCCCTGTGAAATTGCTGCTTTTGTCAAACAAGGTGGATTGTCAGAAATTCACACGGTCAACCTCATAGATGGGGACTCAGAACATCTTCGTCTCGGGCTTTCCGGGACTCTCCAAACTGGGTCTCTTCTAAAGCGTTTGGCATAGCAGAAAACGAGAAGATGGGTTAAACCCTTGACCGGCTGTGCAGTGACCAGCGTGTCACCCATCCCTGAGTCTGGTGCCCTCATCTGTAAAAACGGGGATGGTATGGCCACCCAGACTGTTGTTGGAAGAATTAAGCAGGTCATTGAGGGAAGCCTCGGTCACAGTCTCCAATACAAAGTTGGTGCTCAAGAAGCAGGACCCGTCCCCGGTGCCGCTTCCTGCTGATTGCCGTCTGCCCCTGGAAGAGGGTGACCCAGCGTCAGGGATCAGAGCGCCGCGATGCAGAACTGACAGTAAGAAGGATGTGTGGACTATTTGTGATTTTTATAAAGGAAGCTATCCACATTAAGACAAAAGTAAATTATTTGACCTGATCTGGAAGCTCCCTAGGAGAGTTTTCAGTACAACACGGTGTTTGGGGGGGGGCGGATCTCTGAATGGCTTAGACCAAAGTTTCAAACTGCAATTGTAAGGTTTCTGGCATTCGTAAATAGTCAAGGGGATTGTTTGGGGGAGAGACAGGAGTTTCATTTCAGCGCTCTGGAAGTCAAAATGCCAAAGCAGACTAAATATTTGGAATGGAAAGTTCTCCAAATGTTGAGATTCCTTTGAACTAAGCTTTGCACACAAAATTTAGATTGGAGGTTCTGGAAGGTACGATATAATTTGTGGAAAGCAAGATTGAAATTCATAGGACACGGGTCCACGTCCTACCTTTGCTGCCTCCTTATTTATGATTTTGGACACTACACTTTTCTAATTACCAATTTTTGACGTGTAACATGGGAAGGTGAATCTACCTTCTATGCCTAATATGCTCAAATATATTACACAGTTAAGGGGTGATTAAATAAGAGAATGTCTGAAAATATTAGTTTAGAAACTGCTATTCCTTATTTAATAAACTGATAATCTGCACACCTAAAAGATGCGGCTTCTTCCTTCCTAGTGCGTTATCGGAAGCCACAGAAGATGCAGTTTAGAACAAGAGAAATGGAAATCACCATTGCCAAGAGGGTTAAGCACACCACAGTTGCATGAGCGGGGGGTGGTGATGTGATAAAATAGAAAAGGTATTTTTGGGCAAATTATTTAGCTTCCTATCTATAAAGCAAGTTACACTACTTTACCCTCACAAAACCATAATGTATTTTGAACTTTAATGTAGTAGGTGTCATTCATTTCTTATATAGCTTAGTAGCAGGTATGATAACTTTCCTTTTGCAAATAAGACAACTACAAAGCATGGGAACGGACTGCTTTACTCATACTTTATTCGATGCATACCTCTCACATGTTTAACTTGGTTTGGACTTAACATACCCCAAATCGAACTCATGATCTTCCTCCCAAACCTGAACTTTTCCAGATGTCACTATCTCTCTCAGTAAAAGACGCCTTTGGTTACATCGTGGCCCAAACTGGAGAATCACACTGCACACTTTCTTCTGCCTTGCTGCCTACATAAAATCAACTTTCATGTTTCCTTAACTCTGTCTCTCCAATGCACATCAAACGTGTCCGCTGTTCTCCATCTCCCCCATTGATAACTCGTCTGAGTCACTGTTATTCCCATCACCTGGTCCATGAAAGGACATTCTTTTCATCTTCTCAGACTGGGTTTCCCCACAGCAGTGTCCTAGATAAAAACTTGGTTGACACTAACTTATGTGGGAGTGGATCCCAGGAAGTGGAGGTGAGGGAGCAGTCGGAGAGAAATGGAGAATGAAAGAAAGACCATGAGGCAGGCATCCTTGAACTGATTCAACCACAGCCAACTGTAGTCCAATGCCCTGGGAATGCTCCATGGAACTGGAGAGAGTGAGTCTCAGACTTGTCTCGACAAGATGGAAGGCTATGGCATTTATCTGCTGATTTCTGGCCCCACCCGGAGAGGGTTGCCCTGGAGTCATAACACCTCTGCACCTCCACGTTGATGGGCTGCACCTAGGCTAGACCCCACCCCCAAGGCTCTTTATTTAATCCCTGAGGCAGCCCTGTGAGGGATGCTAGAAATGGGAAGTCATCAGTGTTCCAGACACCCGGCTCAGGATTCATTCGGCCACACCATGAGACTACAGGACACCATACCTCTCAAGAGGCTACGGCCACTGCCTGAAGCTTCCAGAAACTACAAGCCCTTTTTCAGGCTAGAGAGCTTCAAAATGACTGACACTTCATGGAAAGGGGCTATTTTTTGCTGATGATGCTTCAGAAAACTGTCTTCCTGCTCAGATTAACACTGGGAAGATTAAAAATAAAACTTTAGAAGCTGGACTCCATCAAAAATGTTTAAACATGTTGTTCACTCTTTAATACAGTAAACTTCAGCCAATGTGGCCATTTAAATTTAAATTCACTATAATTAAATACAATTAAAATTCAGATTCATAGTTAAATTCAACATTTTTCAAGCACTCAATAGACACATGTGGCTGGAGCTACAGTGTTGGATGGCACTTCCATCATTGCAGAACGTTCTGTTGGACAATGCTGGTCTTCATCATCCACGCTTGACTGCAAAAGTGGTCTTGAGTTCTTGCCTTCCCTTTCATGAGGCCTCTTTATAACGTAATTTTGCAGGAACTCTATGGAGAGATGAGGCCTAGTTCTTCACCCCTTGAATCCAAGCTTATGTGCCTTGCTTCAGCCGATGGGAATTCAGCAAGACGGGGTGCCTGTGGAGGGCTGACATGCACTTGTGCAAGGAGCTTGCTCTCCTGCTGCTTTTGGTCCCCATCACTTCCTGGCACATGTGTCCCCCATGTTTTCTAAGTATCTGAGCTTTCCCCTCATCTCCTCAAGATTTCCTGGGCCTGAGCTCACACCATTCCCTCTGCCAGAAAAGCATGTTGCCCCTGCTCTATGACAGGATATCTGCATGTGGAACCCACACTCAAATCTCTCTCTCTGTAAAGTTTTTCTGGATTCCCTACTAGAATGACCCCTCAAGGGGGCGGAAATTTTGTCTTATCCATGCCTCTATGCCTTGCATCTGCCTCCGTGCTTGGCACTGGGTAGGTACCTCCTGAATCCCCAGTATACACTTGGATATATTTCACAAATTTATTCTGCACTATAGGTAACTCCTTGTAAATTTCTCAAATGGCTGCAATTCACACACTAAACACATCTGCTGCCCATCCTCCACTCCAATTTCTAAATGTCGCCCTGCTCACCATGAGCTAACTGAAGTTCTGTGCATTGCTTTATTGACTTTTAGCCAGATTCCCTTATTGTGACGTTCCAACAATTTCAGACCATGAAGGTAAAAACTGGCCGAGAAGACTGAGCCTCAAACTCAGGAGCTCCCAAACTCTGCTCCTGTATTACTGCTTGCCCTGAAATGTCCCCACTTGCTTTTACTGTTTTCCTCAAAGTCATGATAGGAGAGCTTCATGGAATGTTCCACTACGGAGAGGACTCCTAGCGTGTATGCATGAAGTTTGAAATAGCCTGCTTTCTAATCCCAGTGCCCAGAGAACAACTTTAAAAACTTGTATTAACCCCAGATTTTCTACTTACCAATCTGGATCTTGAGCAAGACACTTCCCCTCTTAGTGTCTTTATTTGTACATCTCCGGCTGGATATAATGACCAACCCGCAGAGCTCCTTGGGAGATACAGACCGTGCATGCCACATGTCTAACCATGTGACTAACCCAGCGCCTGGCACTTTGGCACAACTCAACAAGTAGCAGCTTGTAGAGAAAATGTAGATTCCAGAATCCATTATTTGTTAGGAACTTCTGAAGTACGGGATTCCTTCCAAAGGAAGCATCCCAAGGACAAGGTAAATATGTCTTCCTGTCTTAGAAGCTCAGACCATTCTACTGGGTTTGGGGAAACCTAGTGACCAAAACTGACATGGATGGGTGAACCTTTACTTCTTGCTTGACAAGTGCTTCTCAGAAATTTCTCTGGATATTCCAGCTGAGGTCATGCCAGACATCCCCCGAGGGGTGATGGTCAAGCTCTGATACAAGGGCCAGAAGGAGAAGTCTAAGAAACTATAAAGAAATGCAAATCCACCAATTCCAGCCAATATTCTGGATAGGGATACCTTCCAATCAAATTTCTAGTTCCTCAAAACAGAACGTGTGTGGCATTTTGGCCAATATCATTAAAAAATCTCGTAAAAAATACATGTAGGGAAAATTAAGACCCCATTTCTATGGACCTCTTGAAAGAACAACAATAATAAAAACATAACAATTACTTGGGGCACCTGGGTGGCTCAGTCATTAAGCATCTGCCTTCGGCTCAGGTCATGATCCCAGGGTCCTGGGATCGAGTCCCAAATTGGGCTCCCTGCTCAGCAGGAAGCCTGCTTCTCCCTCTCCCACTCCCCCTGCTTGTGTTCCCTCTCTCGCTGTCTCTCTGTCAAATAAATAAATAAAATCTTTAAAAAAATAACAATTATAGTGTAGTTGGACAGATGGAATAAGATGATGGAATTAGACTGGTTTGCCCAGAAAGAAAAGGAAATATTTAGAAGTCATTGACCTTTGCAGGGCTGATCTTTGTACTCCTCACAGCTGTGGTTCCAGCTGAATGATACCTGGAAAGGTCTCTTCTCCATCTCCACCCAGTAGATAGCCTTGCCATCCTTCTTGGTGACAGAATTCCCCTGCCCTACACAAACACGCACTTTCTAGATACATACCCTCTGGGATAGCTGGACTTCTAACAAGTCTTTTCCCCCCATCCTGATCTATTCCTTGGTAAAATGCAGTGAATGATTATGAGCAATCACTGATGTTGGAGTTTGCTGCAGTTATTAAATGTACATACTCACTGATATTTAAGGCTGCATCCACATGCACATTCCACTTTGGCAATTGTGATGTATTTGTTAGGGAGAGTGGAAAGTCGGGACACTCAGGTTGTGCTCTTGGTTCTGCCAATGTGGGTCCTGTGGTCAAGCCACTTCCCCTTTCTTGACTCAGCATCCCCAGCCATAAATAAAATGAAGGGCTTGGATAAAATATCTCATATCTCCTTCTGCTAAATATTCCCTGAATATAGAGATCCCTGGTAGTAGTCCAAGAGAAGGAAATATTGGTTAGTTTGAATTCTGAAGAGACAGAAGGCAGAGAAGAGAAAAAAAGGATGTTGGGGATGACGGGCATTGGGGAGGAGGCCATGGTGAGCAAGGCAGAGGTCAGCCATGTGAGCTGATGCTCTTGCGTGGAAGCACCAGCACCCAGGGGACCGTGGGGGAGGACATTTCATGGGGGAGTGCAGGAGGAAGGAAAGTGGGAGAGACCCAGAGACAGTCTCTGTCTCCTTCCAAGGCCAGCCTTCATGGCCTATTCCAGAAGGATCTCACCAGCATTATAAGAAGTGGTATATATGGGGAGGTTTTGAAATCCCAATATATTTTTTTAAATGACTTGAAAGTAACAGTCAAGACCATGATTATTTTAATGAAATCATAGCTATCACACTGGCAGGGACTTCAGAACTCTCCTCTAGCCCTCACATTTTGGAGAAGAAGGAAAACTCAAACCCAGAGAAGTAGGTCAACGTGCTTAAGGACATACAGCTAGTTAGCGAACAACACAGGCTGCAAATAAAATTTTAATTAGGAAAAAAAAAAGGTCACACAAGGATTTAGTTCCCTTTTTCAAAATGAAGAGCCAGAATATACTTTTCATTTATGTCTCGCAACTGAAATCCTATGTATAAGACAATGTATAAGGAAAATAGAGCACATGGAATGAGCTTAGTCCTGCTTTCCTGACTGGTCTGACGTGCGTAAGCTTTTACCCTGATGACAGCACTCCTTCTTCCAATGTCGAACGTTATCATCGCATCAAACAAATGTCTTCCATTTGGGGTGAGAAGTCAAGGCCATGGCTTTCTTAATTCCAGATGCAAAAGAAACAAACAGCTCCACATTTTGACCCTGGTCATACGGAAAACTTTTCCCTTAAACCCAGAAATAACAGTGGCTCGGGTTATAAGACAGAAAACAGTGAAAGAAGAAGGAGGAGAAAAAGCAGAGGAGGGGAGGAGGAGAGAGAGGGATGAAGAGCAGAAGGAAAGTAACAGTCAGCAGAAGAAGGAAAGCGTTGGGAACTTAAAGTTGCCATGACATTCTTGAGCGTAATTAGAAAAAACGTCGTCATTTCCCAAAAGAATAACAAATATTTTCTCAAGGCAAGAACTCCTGATAGCTCACATAGATCGTATGTGTTCATGACACACGCAGATCGAGTGCTGCCTCATTTGGGGAATTTGAGGCTCCTTGATCCTGAAGATGAATTGTTTCAATCTGGCGTTTCCAAGGTAAAAACATCAGAGACTCTCCAATTTCAGTAGAACGCAATGCTAGCACCACAGACTGTCAAGGGACCTTTCAGAGGAAACCCCGTCTGCTGCCTGCACTTGGTCGGAACCTGGAACCTTCCTCGGAAGCTCTCAGTCCCACAGCCCTGACCTCAGGTGCCTCTCAGCCACTATTCAGCTGAGCCCGCTGCCTTCTTAACCTCACCTGACTGGCTTCCTTTGGCCGGGGCCCTGATCTGTTACTTCTCATCGGCTTTGCTGCTTTCCATCTTTCCCTCAAAGCTAAAAATAAATACATTAATTAATTAATTAATTAATTAATTAATTAATTAATTAAAAAAGTAAAATACCAAAAAACTGCTCTGGTCTATGAAGGGCTACTGGCCAAGAAAAGCCCCCTTTCCTTCTTCAAGGTGACAAAGAGACAGACTACATCAGGGGCCTGGACCCTGCAGGCAGGGCTAGGTGGTGGAGGAGCCCCATGAAGGAGTAGGGGTAGAGGGGGGAAGGGGGAAGCAGAGCCTGATCTTGGAAAGAGGAGAACTCTGCACAGATGTGAGTGAGGTTCTTCACACCAAACCTTCAGCTTCATCCCAGACTTCTTGAGGATTCATCCTATTTTTTCAAAAGCATCCTGTAAGAGAAATACTGTTCAGAGGCCACTAACATTTGTGGGGCTCTTCTCCGTCAGGTTCTGGATTGGGTGAGTGCTACACGCATTGAACTGCTAACCCATTTTCCTTCTAGACCTTGCATTACTGCTGAGATTCGGTGGGGTCATGTCACCTTGAACTACAGCGGCAACAGTGTGATGTGGCAAGTAGGTAGGTGAGCTTGAGCAACAACCTGTATGCAGATCGGGACGAATTATCCAGTGAAATGGGCATCTGTATAGAAGGGGACGGTGTTAGCCGGCTTGGTGGGAGTTCATCCTTACAGCTGACTTCCCAGTGCACAGGGCATAGACCCCAGCAAAGTGAAGTTGCTCTCCCTAAATCCTATTAGTCTCTACAGATCTGAGTTTTAGGCATGGAACATGGAACATCCTGCATCCCTGGGCTTCAGTTCATTGTGCTATAAATTGAGCATGATCACGTCTACCTTGCAGGGGTAGTTAATGATCACATTACCTGGCACGACACACACACCACCAGCAGACATCTGGGGTTTTCCCCACTCAAGTCTCTCTTATTAGTATTCGTGCAAAAATACGAATATCCCAGTGTAACACACTATTCATCTGGTGAACACATAGACCAGAAAGGGGAGCTCATCAAAACCCACCAGGCTCATCATGTTGATTTCAATTGAGAACAGCAAATGGGGTGATATGTTATTTTTAAATCTTTTCATTTAGAAGGAAAGGGGGATACTGTTCGGTAATTGGACTAATTCACTGACCAATAAAAATAAAGTTTGTTTTTTTTTTTAGGATTTTATTTATTTACTTGTCAGAGAGAAAGAGAGCACAAGCAGGGGGAGCAGCAGAGGGAGAAACAGGTTTTTCACTAAGCAAGGAGCCCCATGCCCGACTCCATCCCACGATCCTGGGATCCGACCTGAGGCCAAGGCAGATGCTTAACCGACTGAGCCACCCAGGCGTCCCAAGAAGTTATTTTTCTTAAAACAAACAGAAAAACTCCAATATGCTCAGGCTCACTTAGCTGTTCATCTGGGGCCTGGACCCTGCTTGTGAGCGATGCATTGGGCCTCCTCCCCTGCGCTCCGTGAGCCGCCTCCCCCTCCCCCACCCCAGCCCAGGCTCCAGGTTGCTGGGTCTGTCCTTAGTTAAGGACAGGAAAAGTCTGCAGAGAAGCCATCACTATTTGCTGAGGATAGCAATTCCGTGGAAGACTGCAGGCAGCATGTCGACATTTTCACAATGCTGTTCTGTCTTCTCGGTTTCTGTCTCTTTGAGTTCCTCCTTCAAACCCTGTGCCTGCCTGCTGACCATGTTGCACATGAGGGGGCCTGTCTTGCACCCTACCTTTCCATCCAGGACCTAAGGACTCTTCTGAATGCCCTTTCTTCATTCAAAATAATCATGATTTAGAAGTGCTTCTGTAACTTACAGAATAAGAAGAGGATCTGGTGTCCATCAAAGTTTTTTTTTGTTTTTTTGTTTTGTTTTTTTTAGTGAAATGTAAGACCCTATACATTAAAGACTTCAAACAGCTTTAAATTCTAAGAAGCAGAAATTAGCCATGAACTTTTTTTTCCCCCAAAGCCATGGTCAAAACAAAGTATAAAACATTTCTAAGTCCTAGACAGGAAAGGAGAGATAGGAGAAAGACTTGCTGTCTCCAAAGAGTGTGTGTATTTCCTTTTATTCTTCATTCTAAGCTGATGAAGATCTTCCCAAATGTGTTTTTGGTAGAGCTGTTTGAACATTTAGGGCTTCTAATTTTGAAACACTAAGGAATTGCCAAAATTACAGCAACAAGAGTCCCTCAGATAGGTCAAAACAGAGGAGCTATTTTTCAAGAATCCCCTCTACTTTCTGGGGAGCTCCACAGGCCCTGCCCTGTTACAGGTGATGGAATTGAGAGGGTTTGGGGGCTGATGGGGCTGGAGGGAGGAGGGAGAGTAAGAGTACTGAGTCAGGACCCACTTTCTAGTTCTTACCTCAAAATTTAAAAACAAGGTAGTGTTATAGTCTAAGTGTACTACACTGAAAGAAGAGCAGATTTGGGGAATCCTGAGTTTATTTTGTGTAAGCTGACTCTGAGGTACCTGTGGGGCACGTGGTTGGGGATGTAGAAAGAACAGTCAGATATTCAGGTCAGATCTCAGAAGACTGTCGCTCAGAGACGTTTGCTGAAGGTCATCAGAATATAGAAGGTCACTGAAGTAACTCATGCAGATGGAAATACTTAGGGAACCAATTTATCATAAAAATTAAAGGTGCTCATGAGGGTTTCTGCATTTCGATGGAAATTAAGAGAAGTCAGCATCTCAAGGAAAGGATCCTCCAGCAAATAAAATGTATTGAGGGATGTGTAGGATGTTGGGGTCAAAGTGTTCCTGACACTCAGCAACCTAGAAATTGCTGGCATAGAGAAAACAGTGTTGATGGTATAGTCGTGGTGGAAGGCACACTGAGGGCATTGCAGAGTTTGTGGAAAGAGGGATGGGAATGGCAGACAAACGGAACTAGCCAGTGGCTCGGCTGAGAAGCAGAGGAGAGATGGGCTAGTAGCTGAAGGGGAAACTGGGCTTGGAATCATAATACACTTTTTTTTTTAAGATTTTATTTATTTGACAAAGAGAGACACAGCGAGAGAGGGAGTGGGAGGGTGAGTGGGAGAGGGAGAAGCAGGCTTCCCGCCAAGCAGGGAGCCAGATGCGGGGCTCAGTCATAGGACCCTGGGATCATGACCTGAGCCGAAGGCAGATGCTTAACAACTGAGCTACCCAGGCGCCCCTCATAATACACTTTTTTTTTAAGATTTTATTTATTTATTTGAGAGAGAGAGCATGGGGGGGGGAGGGTCAGAGGGAGAAGCAGACTCCCCACCGAGCAGGGAGCCCGATGCGGGACTCGATCCAGGGACTCCAGGATCATGACCTGAGCCGAAGGCAGTCGCTTAACTAACCGAGCCACCCAGGCGCCCCTCATAATACACTTTTTAAGATAAGGAAGATCTGAGTATGTTTAGGTGCTGACCCAGAGGCAAGGGGAGAGACTCTCAAGGAAGAGATATAGACACGAAGGAAGAGACTAGGGTTTCTGAGGGGTGGGAAAGGACAACCTCACTTGGACAGGAAGCAGTTCCAAGATGTCAGGAGACACCTCAAGTAATGGAGTGGGAAGAAATCAGGGCAGTGTGGCACAGATGTACTTGGCTTTAAGTCCCAGCCGTGGCACTTTCTAACATAGAAAGGTGAATTTGTAGCTCTCAAAAAGATGTTGAGTTCTAACTTCCAGTACCTCAGAACGTGACCTTATTTGGAAATAGGGTATTTGCAGGTGGTCAAGTTGAGGTCATTAGAGTCAACCCTAATCCAATGTCCTTATAAAGAGGAGAAATTTGGACACAGAAACAGATAGCCACAGAGGGAAAACCAATGAAGACACGGGGAGAAGACAACCATCTACAAACCCAGGAGGCCTACTGGCACTGAAAGTTAGGAGAAAGTCCTGGGATGGATCTTTCCTCCTCCACCCACAGGAGAAAACCACCCTGCCTACACCTTGCCTTCAACCTTCCAACGTCTCAAACCTCTAGCCTCCAGGATTGTGGGACAACGAATTTCTGTTGTTTAAGTCACCCAGTTTGTGGTTCTTCATTACAGTAAACCAAGGACAATACAGCAAATCTTCGTTCTTAAATTTTAAGTTAAGTTGCTCTTAATTTTGGTATCTATCTTTGAAAGATTATTGTAAGGGTTCAATAAGATGCTATGTGTAAGGTACTTAGTAAGCACTCAATAAAAGTTTCCTATGGATCTAGATGAGATCTGAGTGATAATTATAAACGCCTCTTATTAAACATTCATAATTAAAGCCTTTATTGTTAATTATATTAATTATCCTAATAGGAACACCTGGAGAAACAATCACAACACTCATCCTGAAAAACAGTTCTGGGTCACACTTCGGTTGGCAAGCTCAGGGGTATTTCGATGTTGCCTGATTACTGTAATTCTCACCACCATGAAGCACGCTGAATCCCAGCCTGAATGAGAGCAAGGGGGATGTTGGGGGCAGACCGAAGCACTGGTTTCCAGGGGGAAAATCACTTCCTGTAAGGATTTCCACGAGATGGGATGAACATTGCGACAGTATTTTCAGGAGACCCAAGTATTCCAGAAGCTGAATCTCCAAGTATGATTTAGTCATGTCTTTATCAGAAAGGAGTGATAATGTCCTTTCAAAGTGGACCTTGCCAACTCAAGGACCATATTACCTGTTTGGCTTGTAAAATGGTTTCATTCCATTTTAGTAATGAATGAAGAACAACCTACTCAGCAAACAGTAGGAGAAATGAACTGTATCAGCTAACACTTGTATATGCTGGCAATGTGCCAGCATTTGTTCTAACACAACACACACACACACACACACACACACTCGTTTATATACTTTGTGAATCCTCCATTAGAATGAAAGTCCTGCTCCTATCCTCATTTCATAAATGAGAAAAAATGGGGACAGAGTTATTTAAGGAACTTGCCCACAGTTGACGGTCACACAGATAATAACCTTCATTGTTGGTCTTCTTTCCTCTCTACCCTTTTCCTGGAAAATCATAACGGAGAGAAGAAACCCAGGGGAAAGATAGTTTTCCATGTGTTGGGATGCTAATGACTATAACTAGTGGGAGGTTGATGTAGTTCTTAAGTCAGTCCTTGAGGAGAGAAACCAAGAACCATGCCTGGAGCCACAGATCTATTAAGCCATCAAGATAGTGGAGAAGCCCAGGAAAAGCCAAAGGAATATGAATGAAAACTTTCTGGAACCGTTGAGAGCATCCTCAAGATCTCAGAATGGAAGAGCACAGGGCAAATGAGAACAAATTAATTAAAACTCACGCAGGAAGTTGAGATGCTGGGATAGTCATGTAGCCACATATAAAATAGTAACATCTAAGTGCCCGAATTTGAAGGTTCGAAAGGCAAAACTTTAAAATGTTTTTGTTTGTTTATTTGTTTTTAAATTGAGGAGAATATGTTTCCTGAGGTATGGGAGTCTTTTCTCTTTCTTTCTTATTTCTCTTTTCTCTTTCTTTTTTTGAGGTATAATTGAGGTACAACATTATATTAGTTTCAACATAATGATTTGATATTTGTGTATATTTGGAAGTCTTTTTCAAATGAGACTTTAAAAATGCAATTGATAAGTGAAAAAGAGGTAAGTTTAGCTCTATATAGAAAGATTAAAATAAACATCGTGAACAAAATTCTAAGACAAATCATAGACAGAGCAAAGGTATTTCCAAGTCAAAGCATGAAAGAAATTAGCAGCCAGAGTATATCAAAAGCTACTACAAACCAGTCAGATAAACAACCAAAATAGAAAAATATAAACAGAAGGGGAACGTCGAATATCTAAAAGTTACAGAGAAATTCTTCACCTTATAAGAGAAGTCAGAGAAAAATGAAATAAAACAATGAGATGTTACTTCAAAATGACCAAGTTGACAAAAGTTTCAAAAGTCTGATAGTTTCAATAATTGAAAATATGCAGCAATGAAAATGTTCATATGTTACTATGAGGAAGGTAAACTGGTACAACTAATTTGGGGAATAATTCTAGTGAAACAAAAAAAGTGCAGACCCATGACCTAAAAATTTCATCACTGTCAGTATACAACCTAGAAAAGGCCACTCACATCAGGATAGGCAAACAAGGAGAAAATGTTTGCCCAGGATTGTCTGAAATGTAACAAAGATTCTTTCGTTGACCAAATTTTAGTCAGGCTCCTAAGCCTTCTCTTAGGTGCATCTGTGCCCTACATTTTAAAATTCAGTTTTAGCAAAAATCTTGCTAAGTTAGAATTTAGCAAGACGCCCCCCACCCTTCATATCTGATCACCCTTGCTATCTGATCAGGTTCCTCATCCCTTTCCCAGCCCCAGCTGATGTCTGACCACGCTGGCCTGCCTCCAGGAAGAATCCTGGTAGGTCAAGTCAGCCAGAACCCCACATACACCTGATGTTTCCTTTTACTAATTTTCCCTCTGCTGACCTCCACCATGCTCCTTGGTTATAAATGCCCACTTGTCCACACCATATTTGGAGTTGAACCAAATGTTTCTCTCCACTATAAAATCCTATTGCAGTGGTGCGTACACCTATCATGAGGGTCCTGAATAAGGTCTACCTTACCACCTTTAACAAGTTTCATTAATAATATTTTCTTTAACAATAGAAAAAACATTGGAAACAACCTAAATGTCCATCAAAATGACAATGGAAAAATAAAGCATGTGATCTTCAGAGTCCAGAGTGCTCACCATTATACCATGAAACCAACATGTGATCTTCATACATGGTCCCATCTGTATTGGGTCATAGTGCTCCCCTACTTCAGACCACCACACTCAGGGCAAGGAACTATTGACCAATCATGCCATGGCCAAGAACTCCCTTCCTTCACAGAGATGCTAACAGAATCATGTCCTCATTTCCACTTTTGGGGAGTGAAAGGAAGAAAAGTATTGTCATACTTTGGAAATAACATTGAGGGAAACTGGAGAAATGGAAGGGTGGTTTCTCAGAATCTATGGGAGTAGATGGGGTCAGAAACAAGGCCAAAGTCAACAAAATACAGAGAAAAAGGCATTCATTTTTAACAAATGGAATGGGCCATAAATTGGAGAAAAAAAGAAATAAAGAAAACTCAGTTCTTCCAAGATGGAAGATCAGCCCCTCTTTTACCCAAAACAGAGACTCTGGGCACGATTGAAAAAGTAACTGCTCCCCCAAGAAATGTTATTACCTCTTGCCAGAAAACTGCCAAATATCTGTCCAAGTGTATAATGTCTCTGAAGGGATTTGCACAATATGGGAGTGTGGGGTATATTTATGGGATGAGGAGAGAGTGAAGAGAAGAAACAGAATATTCAACTTAGAAAGAGTCCAACTGGATGTTTTATGGAGGAAGATCCCAAAGGGGAAGGAGGAAATGAATGGGGTCAAACAACACATAGGCATGGCATTGGTGTTCGCTAGGAACGAACACTGAGATAAGCAAGAAGGAAACACAGAGGGGAGGAGTGATTACTAAATATCAGGATGGAGGAAAAGGAGTGGAAGTGTGGACAGGAGTTTACCTTTGTGACTTCTAACATCCATGGAATGAGGAAAAGATCATATTGAGGGTTTGAAGGTCAGGGATTAAGTTAATGTCACGAGAAGTCTTGAAAAATTGGCACAGGCACGTTAGAGAATGGGAAACCAACAAGAGATCAGTTTACAGATTACTGGAATCACTGTGGCCAAACTGAGTTTGGAAGTTTAAAACTCCGTCATGGATCTCATCAGCACATCTGTGTGGCTTTAGTCATCAGGGTTTGGCAGCTGGGGAGCAGGGCTGGTTTGATCTAAGGATAGAGTTTGGCAATGCTGTGAGGATGGGTATGGAGAAGAGGGGATAATTATGAGTACAGTCCCTTTGATTTGATTATCCTGCTTTGTTTTGAATGTCCAGATGTACTGGCTGATAATGAAATTGTTCAGCCCTTTCTCAGAATCCAGAATGGGTTCAATGATCTTGTATGGCAGCTGGTGGAAAAGCCAGGCTAGGTGGTCTCCTGAAACAAATCTCCTTTTTATCCTTTGAAATACTGGCCTCTTTTCTTTCTGCCCTCCCCCTCCCCTCCTCCTCCTCCTCCTCCTCCTTCTTCTTCTTCTTCTTCTTCTTTTTAATCTGTTACAGTTTTATCATATTGGATTCTTCACTGGAGGCTTGGGTCTGCTGTGGGGACACTCTTCACAGCTCTGCATGTCTTGGCCAATATCCTTCCTTGTACCACTTCTCCGTTAGTCCCAGAAGAATATTTTGTGCAGGGTTGCTCAGATTTAGGAGCACAAATGAAGGAAACTATGAAAGGAAGCAATAGCTCATTTTCACAGGCATGGAAACCTGAATGGCAGCCTCATTAACAGCTACAAGCTTCAATTTCCAGGCAAAATTTCCAGGGTAAAAAGGAACAAGACAGAGCTCTTTTAGAGAGAGGGGGAAAAAAATACAAGATAGGGAAGACAAACTGAAAGAAACAAAGTACCCTAAAGGATTATCAAAGCCTGTGTCTCTTCATCCTTTCAAAGTCTATAGATCCTTGCAACATCCTTTTGATTTGAAACACAGATATCCCAAGGATTATTATCGTGGCAGTTATTTTACCAAGCCAGAGTCAGGGAGTTCACTGTGAGACCAAAAGAGGTCCTAAGTCTAAGGGAATGTGTGCTTTATTAAGGGTTAGAGACAGATCTTTGTACTCAAGTTCAGATTCTTCCACCACTGTCTCCTAAAGCCAAACCCCACCCATTACCCTTGACTTCATGACCACAGACATTTATTGAGTTACTTCTCTGCATGAGGCATGGTTGGTCTCCTTGGTATTGTTACTTCAGCCTCATTGATTTCCTCAAGCTTTGCTGGAATAGCTCATTGCTGAAACAAGCCAGAAATTGTACACCCTTTCAAAAGGGTGTACAATTGCTAAAAGACAAAGTTAAAATCTCATATGACTTTACTGAAATTCTGGAAAGAGTAACTGGTTAGTCCCAAATAAGTTCTTCTGCCTCTATCAGTGATGGGCATCTGATTAAACTGCCTTGCTGGAAACAATATAGCTCTCTTTCATGGACTATTTTTCAAAAGCTCATAACATTAAAAAACTCATTTGCTATTTTATCAAGACCCCTATGGAGTCAATTTATACAAAACACTTGAATACTTTCACATTTCATGAGAAATGTTAGGCTAAATTTTTAATAAATATCTTTTATTATCACAATAGATATTTATACTACATTTGCATTGGTATTTAGTCTTGTAAAATATGAATCTGATCGGTGAAGTTGAAACAAAACCATTATTTTCAATGGATTATAATTATTTTCTCATAAGCCCAATTCTATAAAAGCATGGATTTGAACATTTATTGGACTGATAAATTGGCAGTTCTCTCCAAATTTGGGCTCAACTTATTCAGAATTGTATGAGTCCCAGCAATTTCTGTACCCGCCTTTCTAAAAATTGAATGTTTTAACATTTCCTTGGCCTTCCTTTTTTTTTTCTTTTTTTTTTATTCTTATGTTAATCCCCATACATTACAACATTAGTTTTAGATGAAGTGTTCCATGATTCATTGTTTGTGCATAACACCCAGTGCTCCATGCAGAACGTGCCCTCCTCAATACCCACCACCAGGCCAACCCATCCTCCCACCCCCCTCCCCTCTAGAACCCTGTTTGTTTTTCAGAGTCCATCGTCTCTCATGGTTCGTCCACCCCTCTGATTTCCCCCGCTTCATTCTTCCCCTCCCGCTACCTTCTTCTTCTTTTTTTTTTCTTAACATATATTGCATTATTTGTTCCAGAGGTACAGATCTGAGATTCAACAGTCTTGCACAATTCACAGCGCTTACCAGAGCACATACCCTCCCCAGTGTCTATCACCCAGTCACCCCATCCCTCCCACCCCACCCCCCACTCCAACAACACTCAGTTTGTTTCCTGCGATTAAGAATTCCTCATATCAGTGAGATCATATGATACATGTCTTTCTCTGTTTGACTTATTTCACTCAACATAATACCCTCCAGTTCCATCCACGTCATTGCAAATGGCAAGATCTCATTCCTTTTGATGGCTGCATAATATTCCATTGTATATATATACCACGTCTTCTTTATCCATTCATCTGTCGATGGACATCTTGGCTCTTTCCACAGTTTGGCTATTGTGGACATTGCTGCTATAAACACTGGGGTGCACGTACCCCTTCGGATCCCTACTTTTGTATCTTTGGGGTAAATACCCAGTAGTGCAATTGCTGGGTCATATGGGAGCTCTATTTTCAACTTTTTGAGGAACCTCCATACAGCTTTCCAGAGTGGCTGCACCAGCTTGCATTCCCACCAACAGTGTAGGAGGGTTCCCCTTTCTCCGCATCCCCGTCCTTGGCCTTCCTTTTGTCTAATTTTAAGCGTTACATATATTTTATTGTCTCAGTATATTTAGTGATTATTCACCTATGATGTATACCTCATTTCTCGCGCCATAAAATAGAAGATGTCATATTCTTTTAAGAGGCATATAACATGTTAGATCTACAAAGAAAACTATCATTAATCTTCATGGTAGAAAAAGATACAGGTATCTAGGGAAGTTTCTCAAAGCCAAAGTACTAAATAGTAACTTAGCTAATAGTTAATGTTATACCCTGAAACATTGTTCTCCTAGTCTAGTGGCCTTTCTGTTATAATCCTAAAGAACTGTTTACATTTTTAAAACATTGTCCCTTTGTATACAGATTATGTCACATCGTCTGTATTTGGTGTTGTTATAGATTGAATGTTTATGTCCCCTCATAATTCACATGTTGAAATCCTAACTCCCAATGTGATAGTATTAGGAGGTGGAGCTTTGGGGTTCAGTCAGGTCATGAGAATGGAGCTCTGATGAATGGGAATAATTCCCTTATAAAGAGACTCCAGAGAAGTCTCTTGCCCCTTCTGCCATGTGAGAACACTGGGAAAAAAATGGACATTTGTGAACCAAGAAGTAGGCTCTCACCAGACACCCAATCTGTTGACGCCTTGATCTTAGACATCCAACCTCCAGAACTGTGAGAAATAAATGTCTGTTGTTTATAAGCCACCCAATCTGTAGCATTCTGTTATCACAGAAGAGACTAGGACAGGGATGGACTCAGCTTTTCTATTTGAATCCTTCTAAGTTAGGCATTCAAAGGTCTATCTCTCACTCCTCTTTCCTCATTTTCATCCTTTACTCTTTCTTTCTCCTTTCTCCTCATGCTCTACCAGAGTCCTTCTCAAAAATGTAAACAGTTCTTTAGGATTATAACAGAAAGGCCACTACACTAGAAGAATAGTGTTTCAGTAACTTAGCTAAGTTACTATTTAGTACTTTGGCTTTGAGAAACTTTCCTTTGAGACTATATATAAGGGACTATATATCATACAGAGTCTGTGCGCTTTTCATCCTTTACTCTTTCTTTCTCCTTTCTCCTCATGCTCTACCAGAGTCCTCAACCTGTCTCCACATTATCCCATGGAGCTCACCTTGGCCACAGGTGGCAACACAGGGATGATGGGAGTGAAACAAGTGGAATGGTAACTAGTATTGTCATGAGACTGACTATTTACTTATGCTTTGCATCCACTAGAATGGACCTTCTAGAGAGATCTAGCCTGTGGTTACTCCCCATTACATATGCAGTGACCAACAGAGTGTAACTATGAATCTTTGCAGAATGGTTTATTAAGTGCTTTTTAGGCATTATGCACATTGTACAGTAATCTTGTGAAATTTAAAAGTAATGTACTTTATCCACTTGAATCTGGGTGCTAAGAGGTTAAGTAATTTGCTCAAGGCTATGTGGAAAACCTGGTATATCATACAGAGTCTGTGTTCTCTTCAATATCCCAAAGAACATCCTAAGATAACATGAGATTTAATGAGGCTTTTCCAAAGCCCATTTAAGGTCTTACTTCATTACTATTCCTTGGCAAGGTCTGTCTTTGTATTTACTGGGCAGAAAAACAATTCCTCTTTTGTCTAAGGGCATTGCCTTTATAGAAATGCCAACAAAAAGAACAAGAAAGGGTAAGTATAAAAGCTATCAGTTTGGAAATCAGTTTGTTAAAAAGACTAATCAGGCAGCTCCAGTTCAGGATTGAGGAATAAACATACACATTTGTTCTTCACCTTCCAAAGACCTCCACCGAAATAAAAGATTAAAAGTTCAAAAGAAAAAAAAAAGAGTAGATTAAGGGTTGGTAATAATCAACAACAGTTAAGAGATTTCCACAAATTTCTGGAAGGAGGTGGGAGAGGATGGAAAGATGAACTAAAGAGATAAATGACTCAGATGCTTTAAAAAGGAGAGCCATCTAGCTATTGGAATTCAGAGAGGGTGTGGGTTCAGAATTAGTAAATAGCACAGAGGTTGGTATTTAGAAGTTGGACTAAAAGCAGAAGCATTAGTGGATAATGTACAAATTACAACCACACCACTGGACACTCATCCTAGTTCAATGTCCCCAGCCCATTCAGGTTGTTGGCAAGATTTAGTTCCTTGTATTGTAGGACTGACATCCCCATCTTATTTTCTCATTGGCTATCATGGAGGAGCAGGTCTTTGTTTCTGGAGGCAGCCCATAGAAGACAGGATGCTGGGGGTGGGAGGAGGGGGTTGGACAGAATTCAGCTGCTCACAGAGATTGAACATATTACTACTGATATGTATTTAATCTGTAATAAAATAATTAAAAATATAATGTTAAGAATCTTCCAGACCTTAGAATGAGATTAAAAAAAAAAAAAAACACAGACAAGATCCATGCAAGAGGACCAACATCAAACTAGTAAAATTCTGGGGAAAAAAGTAGAGAAAATGAAATCGCAGAAAGAGGAGTAACAAAAGTAACTCTCTCAGGCCTGAAGAAGGCCATGAGTCTTCAAATAAAATTCCCCATCAACAGCTCAGCACAATGAAGACAAGGGCAAAAGAGACAACACTGTAGGGAATCAATATAACTTCTTCCTTAAATGTGTGGTAGAATTTACCAGTGAACCCATCTGGGCCTGGTGCTTTCTATTTCAGGTTATTAATTATTAATTCAACTTATATAATAGATGTAGACATATGCAGATTGTCTATTTCTTCTTGTGTTTTAGCAGAATGTGTCTTTAAGGAACTGGTCCATTTCATCTAGGTTATCAAATTTGTGGCATACAGGTGTTCATAATATTCCTTTATTATCCTTTTAACATCTATAGGATCTGTAGTGATGCCTACTTTTTCATTTCTGATATTTTTAATTTGCATCTTCTCTCATTTTTCTTAGTTAGCCTAGTTAGAGACTTATCAATTTTATTGATCTTTTCAAAGAAACAGATTCATTTCGTTGATTTTCATTATTGATCTCCTTTTACAATTTCACTGATTTTTGCTCTAATTTCTTTTGGATTGCCTTTCTTCTGCTTACTTTGGATTTAAATTGCTATTCTTCATATTTTTTTTATTTTAAACATCTCCCCTATTTTATTAAGTTTTTATTAAACAATAAATATGCACAAAATACTAGATGTAATCATGGTTCATGTTCTTGGGATCCTGCAGTTCTTTTTGAAAAGGTAAAACCCACATGCAAATCCAATAGAAAATAAGTTAGAGGGCTTAAGAAAGTGGTAATTGCCATATTGTGTGCAGGGCAACATCTGATATTTGGCTTCAGATACACTTGGTCTAGATCTTGACCCTGACACAGATAAATGTTTGGCCTTAGATAGTTACATAAACCCTCTGTGCCTCAGTTTCCTCATCTGTGAAATGGGAACAGTAATATTGATATTGTTTAAGAGGCATCAGATTTAGATGTAAGGAAAATATTTAGCATTGTACCCAAGGAAGCTACATGGTTAGGATCCACGAATGAGTGAAAGAAATGTAGAATTAGGCAGGATGAGAAGAAGGGGGAGAGGCAAGCTATGTTGAGGACAAGAGTAGATTGGATATAGAATGCTGAACTGGCCATAAATTACCTATAACCTACAGCAGAGAGAAACTTCTTTAGTTTAAAATATAAAATAGAAATCACTTTAAAATATATAGCTCTATGTGACAAGAGTGACATGCTTTCACCTCAAAGTAAATCTTTTCTTGTCCTGAATAGGAAAAGACAAGAAGGAGATAAAAAGAGGAGTATGGGAGTAACACATATGTGCATACATGTTTATACATTTATATGTTTATATCATAGAAAAAAATTTGCAAAACTGGCCCTGGCACAATGGAATAGTAATCATTTTGCAAAGATTCCAGTGTCATGCATCTCATCTGTATGGTCAGAACCTGCTCACTTTGCACGTTCTCACTGATGATTGTATGTCTCATTTTCTCTTGTACTCTAAGAATAGAAGTTGGGGCACCTGGGTGGCTCAGTCGGTTAAGCATCTGCCTTGGGCTCAGATCATGATCCCAGTCCCTGCTCAGAGGGGAGTCTGCTTCTCCCTCTCCCTCTGTCTCCACCCCCCACTCATGCTTTCTCTCTCTCTCTCTCTCTCTTGCTCTGTCTCTCAAATAAGTAAATAAATCTTGAAAAAAAACTAGAAGTTTAAAAACACAGTTGCTGGTGATAAAATGTGGTATGGAGGGCATATTATTCAGCCTTAATAATGAAGGTCATTCTGACATAGACTACAAAGGGGATGTACCTTGAAGACAGTATATTAAGTGAAAGAAGTCAGTTACAAAAGGACAAATACTATGATGCCACTTACATAAGGTAACTAGAGTTGTCGAATTCATAGAGACACAAAACAGAATGGTGGTTACCAAGAGCTCATGGGGGAGAGATGGGAAATTATCATTTAATGGATATAGAGTTTCAGTTTTGCAAGATGAAATTTCCATGGACAGAGGGAGGTGATGGTTGCACAACAGTGTGAATACACTTAATGTCACTGAACTATATATTTAAAAATGGCTAACACGGTATATTTTATGTTACGTGTATTTTATCTGAATTTTTAAAATAGGAAAAAAAAATCCCTTCTCATCAGTATTCAAAGAAACAGAAAATTTAAAAAAAAAGAGAAATTTTTTAAAATGTAAACTGGCATACCCAGGTTCATTGGCTGGGTGTGTACATATGAAAATCAGTCTGTGTTAAAATTAAGCACTATTCAGGATTGAGTCTTACACATAGATTAGTTTAATGGTCTAAAATTTGACATAAACGTGACAAGCTTCACAAAACACCTCCCTTTCCATCCACTCACTAAATTGATCAGGAGCAGCTCCTATAGAGTAGAGGAAGAGGAGGAGGAGATGAGCCTTACGTAACCCAGGTTGGGGGAGCAGGGCTCTGCTCCCAGATATTCGGCATCTTCCCGGGCAGGACCTGAAGCTCTTGAGAGCCCCAGGGTCGGAAGTCACCCTGTCCCCTGCTTTGGATGAGGAGCCTGAGGCTCAGCCGGGGTCCCGGCCGCGGGAAACCTGAACCCGGCTATGCTCAGGTCCAGGTCCACGCCTGCCCCTCTCCGCAGCCGCGATTCAAGCAGACCCAGACCCCGGGAAGCTGTGGCTCCCGGGAGCGACAGAGACGCGGCCAGCGACCGCAGAGGGTGGCTGCTCAGGAACAAGACCTCTGCTTCTTTTCAGCACTTTCCCCCCAGGGCTCGCGCCTTGCCCGGCCGCCTGGCGGGGGCTGCGGGGGGCTGCGGAGGGCTGCGGGGGGCTGCGGGGGGCT
>NW_023270274.1:3528643-3596001 GCF_011800145.1 Mirounga leonina
GGGGGCTGCGGGGGGCTGCGGAGGGCTGCGGGGGGCTGCGGGGGGCTGCGGGGGGCTGCGCGGGCGGCTGCGGGGGCGCCGGGGGCCGCGAGGGCGCGGGGGGCCGAGGGCACCGCTGCCCACGCCCCGCAGTTGCCGCGCGGGCGGGGAGGCACGCCCGGTATGCAGCCCGCGACAGCTGCAGGGTTGCGGCGGCCCGGCCGGAGGGGAATTCTTTGCCAATGACCACACGGGCCCGGCTCCGCCAGCTGTCCACGCAGCGAGCCAGGGGTTCCAGGGTCGCCGAGCGGGTGTGGCTGTTGTCACCCAGCCGTCACCGCGCAGGGGTTAAGCGTATGTCGGGCCGACTTTGGCAGCAGAGGAAATGACACTCTCAGGAGTGTCCCTGCGCGCACGGCTGACTCGGGCTTCACACACCATTCCAGGGGCCAACTCGCTCCGTGGACACTTGTAAAAATAGCACCCAGCTCGGCGTGCGTGCCCCAGTCCTGTCCCGCGCTTGCCTCCCGGGAGGAGAGGCGTCGAACGCGGAGAGCCAGAGCCTGGAGAAGACGCGACGCGGGGCTTCGGGCGCGGGGGGCCCCGGGGCTCCTGCTGCCTGGCCCTGCTGTCTGGCCCCGGGGCGCAGCCTCGTCCCCGCCCGCTTCCAGCCGCCCCTTGCGCTTGAGCTGGGGAGCCACGCGGTTCCAGCCAGAGGTTTTTAAATCATGCAAGTAAAGGAGCCTCTCCGCCCTTTCTGCATCAACCTGGCAGAAGGCTGTAACTCGTTCACGTCGAGGCAAGACATCTTTTATTAGCCAAACCTGGGTCTGTATGCCCTTAGCCCTCACCGGGGTCCGCGCACGACTGGGCGGGACGGGCATTATTTTTCCATTTCGTAAAGAGCCTCCACGTCCTCAGGCTCTGCTTGCAGTTAACAGCTCCTGGAGGAGGGGCCTTGAAAACTGATTTGCTGACGCCTGGGGCCAGACCCGTTCTCCCACTCCCCTGTGGATCCTACTTCTCCCGAAATCAGAATTAGGCACACAGCCCCAGATGAAAGAGCCTCTCGTAGACCACGCTGTGCATTATTTCCTGCTCCAGTTTGAACTCAAATACCACATTTGTATTTTAACAGCTGCTACTCCCTAAGCAAACATATTCATGTAGAAGTTTCAGAATTATGACCGTTTTTTTCCCCACTACGTATAAAACACATTCCCCAGAAACATGATTTTCTTAAGTAGCTGGAATTGTCTAACTTTGGTTATTTGTGTTAATTGATGAACCAGCCAGTTAAGAACAAGAAAGTGAAATGCAAGAAGGTGGTCAGAGCAGTAAAGGGGCGGGGCTGAAGGAGGGTTGGGGCGGTCTGCAAATTGGTCTACTGGTCTGCATGGGCGC
Organism: Mirounga leonina; assembly: GCF_011800145.1. Taxonomy (NCBI): domain Eukaryota; kingdom Metazoa; phylum Chordata; class Mammalia; order Carnivora; family Phocidae; genus Mirounga; species Mirounga leonina. Next base: position 3,530,027 of record NW_023270274.1, read on the forward strand.
AGCAAGATTCAGCCAACAGTCCGGCCTCAGGACAGACCACAGACCAGACCACAGATCCACATAGTAGGAAATGCTGCCGGCATGTCCCCCTCACTCCGGGCACGTTTTCCTCCTATTTTAGTGACCTGAGACCAAGTTTAGACAGTCTCTATACAGGCCAATCAGGGAAGGCTTCTTGAAGGAGGTGATAACCGAGGCCAGTTGTCAAAGATGTGCAGGACTTTTCCAGGCAAATGAGCTGGAACTATGGGCACATTCACGGAATGTAAGTGACGCTGAGGCTCAATGTGCTGGGGGAATGGGGCCCAGCAGCCAGCAAGGTAGCAGGTACTGAAGAACAAAGTCCTTGAGCTCCATTCTGCAGGCTGAGGGGACACAGGAAGTGAGGGGAGGGGATCCTTCCCACTTCCTGAGTGCATTGTTCTGGGGAAGGCAGAGTAGAAAGGGGATTGACCCCAGGCAAAAAAGCACTTCAGGTAGGAAGTGCAAAAGCTGTGGGAGGGTGGCAGAAAAGAGACGTGGACACTTCAAAAGCCATTCAGGCGGGAGTGTGCATACACAGTGGAGAGCTGAAAGGCTCGCTCTCCCATTCCTGACCCAGGTAACTGACTCCAGGTTGCCAGCAAATGACGTGGAGTGTTTCGCTAATCTTGAAAGGAGAATGAAGCCAGTCGCGTGGGTTGCTTCTGTGTCTGCTGGGCATCTGGCTGTCTGCAAGAGGTTTTGAGGGATTACCTACATTATTTCATGATCTTCTAGAGACAACCCTGTGAAGTTTATCACCATTTTACAGAAGTGAAATTTGAAAACTAGAAAGATCAAGGAAATCAAGAAGTGTCCACACTAAGAAGTGGAGGCTGTCTGTCCCTCAGGCATGTGTTCGTGGCTCTTTGAAACTATAATATCAGGTATGAGCATATTGACTTCAAAGTGTCCATGAGATGCCCAGGTAGGGGGACCCGGAAGGTGGATGAGTCTGGAACTCTGTTCCAAGCAGAGATTTACATGTGGCGGTGGGGTGAATGGGTAAGAGTTAAAGCCATGTATATTAATGAGCAGTGCAGGCTGAGGTGGAGATCTGGGACACCTTGTCCTTGTCCCTCTGGGGAGGTGGCTCACGGACATCTTTGATGCTGAGTGGGAGCATGGGAGAGAATGGATCTGGCTCTGCCCGGATTGTTGAAAACTCAACTTCTCTACATTGTTTTTATGACCTCAGTTACTAGCCATGTTATTGCTGGCCTATTTTATTTTGCAATTCTCCTAAAAACAATGACCTTTTTTTGTTTTGTTTTGTTTTTCTGACGGGGTTCATTTAAAAAGGTTTAGCATCTAATTTACTAATACTCTGGGGAATAAAGTGTTACACAATGTAATTTTTCCCCTAATAAATGAAGCTTATTTCTATAAATTCCAGAACTTAGTTTCAACCATGCCTATGTGGGGTTTTTTTCCTATGTGTTATTAATCATTTGCTTCTTTCCTAAATATAGCATAATTGTCGTATTTTCATAGAAAACTGTGGATCCTCGTTATGGTTGTATGTCATTAAATGGAGCATTCTTATGTGTTCTAAGAGTGAGGCTTGGATGATTACCTACTACCATTCTGAATGATTCCAGAATACTCCACATTTATTTAGTTCACTGATCACTTCATTCATTTAATCATTGAACCAATATTTATTAAGTTATTTCTATCATCAGTGAGCAAAACAAACAAAATTCCCTGCTCTGGTCGAGCTTGCGTTCTAGAGCTTCTATGGCCTTCTGGAGCTCCTTCACCCTTCACTGCAAGGCTCCCATCACACTGGTTTGATATAACATTTGGGAATTCTGGGGTTTTACCATTATGACTACTAACACAATGGTTTCTAATAGACAGGAAAATCATTGCTGAGACCCAATAGTGGCCTAGTGTAAAGAGATGAGCAGAGAAAAATGGGTGTTTGAAACAACAGGTTTCTACATACCTACAGAAAGGATTTATTCCATAAAATGGGAGTAATTATGCAAAATATCATGATGTCTAAAATGCCATTGTGTTTATGTAATAATGTAAAATAATGATGACACAAAATTATGCCTATCAACCACATGGTATATCAGTTCATATTCTTTCCCTTGAACATATATCTTTATGTTTAAAGTGGGCTTCTTATGGACAACCTAGAGATGGATTTTGCTTGTGTCCAATCTGCCAATTCTACTTTCAGTCTGGAGGTTCAGATAATTTAAATTTCTTGTCATTATCAATGTGACTGAGATCTACCATCTTTCTATTCATTCTCTATTCATGTCCTATTTCTTCCCACTTTTTCTGCTTTTCTTTGGATTTGGGTATTTTTTATGATTCTATCTTTTAAAGTCTCTGCCATTTGCTTATTATCAATGCATCTTTGATTAATTTTTAGCAGTTGTCCTAGTGGTTACAATATACATCTTTAACTTACAGATTTCTGTAGAGCGTAAGGAACACACATCCACAGAATTTCATTTTTCCCCTCCTGTTCTTTACACTGTCGTGTCATGCATTTTACTTCAAGGACAAACATTTTATGTAGGTCGCACATCCCATGGTACACCGCCATTGTTGTTTGCTTTAAACAATTATCTTTTAAAGAGATGAAACGATTTTTTAAGTCTTTTATGTTTTTCACCTATTTCCAGTGCTCCTAATTTTCCTTTTTGTAGAACAAAGTTTCCTTCTGGTACCATCTTACTTTTACTAATGTGATTTCCTTTAACATTTCTGTAGTCCCAGTATATCCATGAAGAATTTAATCAACATTCATTTCGCCCAAAAAGGCTTTAATTTCCTTTCATTTTTGCTCAGTAGAGGACTCTAGGTTAGAAAACATGTTTATCAGTCCTTTACAGATGTTTCTCCATTGTTTGTCTTACTTGCATAGATTCTGAAAGAAGTCTGCTATATTCTGTGCTTCTCTGTATGGAATAGGCTTTTTTTTCTCTTGTGACATTTTTCTGCCCCTCTCTCTGTCCTGTCCTGGCTTTCCAATTACACATATGGAACTGCTTGACATTGTCCCAAGTGCAGTGCCTGGGAGTGAAGAAGAAATCGCGGCCGGCTCAGAATTCGAGGAACGGCAAACTGCATCGGATACGAGCGGAGGGTTGATCATCATTGCAGGTGCTTGCTGGACAATTGTGACGTGGCAGCTTCCACTCTACTCTTTACCCACCCGATTCTGATTTAGCCTTTGAATTTGCCTCACCGTGTCCCAGCAAGCCTTCCCGTGTCTTCCTTTCTTACTATAATTTCCTGCCTCCCCTCTCTTACGAGGACAGGTGGCCCCCCCTTTTTAAATGGCATTGCGTGCTGGGTTTCCCTGTGTCTCTAAATGTATTACTCTTCATTCTAGTCTACGTTTTTATCTCTCTATCTTCCATAGCTACACTGAAATCCTTGAGAGCAGAAACTATGACTTCTATTTTTACCTCAAGTAACTTGCCCTTTACCCATGGCGTATCACATTCTTGGTAAATGTTCCTTGGGTGAATGAATGGTGGCTTCCACTGGACTGTGAGCTCCACGGGCAGAGGTTGTATTTCCTACAATTTTTGTTGTAACTTCAATTCCAGATATAGTAATCGGCACAAAATAAGGGTTTAGTGGCTGTGTTTGGAATGCAGGATTGAAGGTCTGGATGAATAGAAAAGTTGGTCACCACTCTTGCTAATAGACTCTGACATTGACAGAATGATGGCAGAGCCCGAGGAAGAGGCAAGCGGGTCTCCTAGACTACTCTTGTTCCTCCTCAGGTAACATTCCTGGCTGGAAATCTGATATCTTTACCTCTAGTTTCAAACTGTCTCCCTGGCTTATGGCCTTCGAGTGGAATGACAAATATACTTTTCATGGTAGCCATAAAAATGGCCATGAAGGGATTACTTGTCTCCTGCCGTGTTTTGTATTGCTAGTCTTGTCAATACCCATGCTCTGTCCCCCTACAAATAACATTTTTAAAAAATGCATAACATTTATTGAGTACTAATTGCGCCAAGCACCTGGCAAGGTGTTTTATAAGGATTCTCATTATAATTTCACAGATTAGGAAAGAAGACTCAGAGAAGCAATTTGATTTGCCCGAGGAAACATATCATCAGGAAACACAGCAGAATTTGAGCCCTGGTTAGCTTGCCAACGAAGTCCATATTTTTGCCACTAAATAAATGTTATTCTGTTGAAGGTTTTTAGAAAGTAAAATATGAAATATAGCTTTATGGTTACTGACCAATGATATATTAAATGTACAGACCCTGAAGTCAGACCAGGGATAAATTCTTTATTGCTCTAATCTTCAGTGTGTTCATCTGGAAAACTGAGATCCTAGTAACATATACCTTTTATAAGACAGAATGAGATTATGTGGATGAAAGGTGTTTTGCACATTATGAAGCACTATATGTGTGTTAGTCATTATTCCAAACAACATGCAGTTTGAGAAGCAGCAAGAAAGAAACTCTTCCTGTCTTTAACTATATTTCATGACAAAGCTATGATTTGGGGCTAGCAAATATCTCCTTGAATATGTGAATACCTTATTCTAAACCCATTTACTAGGTGACTGGCCATCGTTCCTTACCTAGAATGAATTATTTCCCTCAGATTGACATCTTGACTGCTAGATAAGATTAATTTCACCTAATGGTTGGGAAATTTTAAAGTGAAGAAAAAGATAGCTATTAAGTCTTGCATATTGCATCAAAGAAGTCTTGTAAGGAGAACAGGCAGCTAGGATGGGGCACCTAAGGCCCTTGGGCCAAAACAACAGCCCTAAGGTACTAAACTTGTAAGAGGGATGAAGGGGACAAGGATCAGAAGCGCAAAGAGGGACAACTTGACAATTCCATTTAGGGCTATTGCTATTTAAAATCAGAAAACCACAGGGTAAAATATTTGTGATGTAGTGCACGGGGTGCAGAGATCCTACTTCAACACTGATGATCCGTGGATTCTGCCAAGGACAGAGTTGTCAGAGCAATTGCCCCAAGTTCCGGTGAAAAAAGCAGTTGGTGTCACCTGCCTGAGATGTCTGGCGTGGCTCTGGACATGGGCTTTGTGCCACCTCATGACGCTAAGCAACCTTCGTTCCCTTTACCGCAGTGGGTTTGAGGTGGGCTTACGGAAATCTTTCAGTGAGTTCTGCTTAAGTGAAATGTTAGTAAACCTGGTTTTAATTCCATAAGGCTATTTCCTCCAGTGTTCGCAAGTTACACATGTTGGAAATAATTAGAAAAAGAGACAATGGGGTTAGAAAGAGGAAAGAAAAGGAAGTGAAAGAGAAAAAAACAAACAACAAAGCCGACAGCGCTGGGCAGAGGTCTTGCAATGGGGCCTGGAGAGAGAGACAGGTCTGAGACCCCTGCCTGCCCCTCGGGAGGGAGCGGCATGGGCACCGCAAGGGCTGAGCGCAGGTCCTTGGGGAGGCTGCCTCTGTCCCCGTGGCCTCGCTGGCCATCAGAGCTGCCTGGCCCCCAAACCACCGGCTCAACCAGGAACCCTGTGGAAAAGCCAGGAGAAACACAGGAAAGGAAGTACGTCTCTCAATGTGTGTATTATCTGCAAAGAAGCAAAGTAAATGTATAAACATCTGGTCGCAACTGTCAGAAAAGGAGATTCACAGAAGATTCTTCCAGCAAAGCATGTTCATTGGTCCTGAACATCAAAGAACCCAGCACACTGAGATGTGCAGAATGCCGTGTAGGGTCTTTCATTTTCCTCCTTTCCCTGTGTCTCCAGTTCCTCCACTGCGAATGTCTCAGCCCGAGTCTTTCAGAAACCCCATTTCTGTGTCTGGGATGTATTTCTGTACTTTAGTGGGGTACTTGTATAACAAGAGAAAACCCTGTCACTAGAAAGGTAACGTAAAGGGAGGCAATGTATCCAACTTGTGTATATGAATACTGTCAGTTTTACTTTGCATGCATTTATTTGTTTACAGAAAATTGTGCAGAGTACAAACCCTATAAAAAGGCAGGCCTATTGTCAAGAACCTTCGAGTGCCCAAAGGAAGACAAAGGGAAACCCATAATATGCTCATTACTGCTTACACTTTTAACTCCAGCTAATCATATCCTCATGTTCATTGCATGTACACATTAAAGAAAATGTCAGTAATTAGTGGAAAATTTAACATAATGAATCCATGTAAAAACAAGGTTTTAATTACAGCATTTACACAGGTTACAAATTCCAACTTGCTTTTGTATAAGGGACAATCAGATCCATACTTTATTTTTTTAAAGCTATTTTTAGGGAAGAAAAAAACGAGCCTTTGATATTTGAGTCATGATCATACACTTGGGTTCCAGCATGGTGTTCTGGCATTTTTCAAGCAGATTTCATTCCTCGTTGGGGAGAAAGGGTCATTCTTACAGTTCATTGTGTGTAACCATCATCATGGAAAAATACGCATTTGAATTCATACCAGAGTACCTCTTTCTGTGTGATCCCAGTCCCCAAAGATCTCTTCTCAGGCTGGTCCAGGATAAGCCAGAGTAGACTTTGGCATTTCATTTCCACAACTGCTGATGTTCACAATGCTTCAAAGATCAAATTCTAGGTCATCAGTTGGTGGGTGATGGAGCTTATATCAGAGAACCTAAGAGAACAAAACCCCCAGGACAGACCAAGAAGCAACACAGACTAACCTGGTCCACTGGACCAAGAGATGCCAAGTAGGTTCTAAAAAATGTCAATTTGGCTCTGAAAACAAGATGTCAAAATCGTTATTAAAATATGTAAGCGTTGGTGATATTGAACATGCAGAGCGACTCCAGAGCCCTCACTCAGTCCTTACATCAGAGATTTGCACACCAAATGATCACCCTGGGCTTCCACAGAGAAGTGGGCATTACACAGCCCAGGGAATGGACCCCACTTGGACCACACTCCTTCACGGCCAATCGCTAGGGAGCGCAGTTCATCTGGCCCACTTAAGTGAATTTCAGGATTAACTTGTCAACTTTTAACTACACCAACCTTACCAGTAGGTTAAGCAGCTTTAAAAGTTTCCTGAAAAGAAATAGCAAATTAAACATAATATGATAATGTAAGCTGAAGTAAGTGGGACAGTACAGAGCTTTACTTCTTCAATTAGTCCTACTTGCTCTTAACTGCCCCATAATGGCTTAAATAATGACAAGAAGCCAGACCAAAAAATCTAAGCTATCAGGAAAGCACCTTGAAATATAGGTTGTATCTACAGTCTTCAACATTGACCCTCATCGTATGGCCATATTCTAACTTGAGGCTTAAAGGTGATGATTGTATTTGAAAAATGTGTACAATCTAATTACTCAGGCTTACGTACACTTAGGCATCTACTTCCAAAATTTAACTAAACTTAATGACAACATTTAAAAGTCTCTTTTGAGAGATACTAACAATAAAAGACAAAAATCTGCCTCCTATTGTTTGAAACCTTTGTTACTTATAACCAAAAAGCTTATTTTTCCTATTATTTTGATACAAAGAGCATAAATAATATATGGGAGGGGCTCTTGGGTGGCTCAGCCGGTCAAGCATCTGCCTTTGGCTCAGGTCGTGATCCTGGGGTCCTGAGATTGAGCTCTGCGTCGGGGTCCCTGCTCAGCAGGGAGTCTACTTCTCCCTCTGCCCCTCCTCCTGCTTATACTCTCTCTGTCTCTTTTAAATAAATAAAATCTTTAAAGAAAAGAAAAATAAATAATATATGGGAAAATACAACGATCCCAATAAATAAAACAAGAGACAATATACTAACAAACTGAAATAGATTTCTTTGTATTCTCCTACTGTTACATGACCTATATTAAATATTACTAAACATGTAAAGAAATTAGTATTGAAACAGATTACACAATGTACGAGATGTGCTACAAGTTGGTTGAAAATTGCGATGTGTCCTTCAGGTCTCAGTTTGTGGAAATTTCTAGATTCCCTTTCAGTAATGGATCAATACGGGAATAATTGTTTTAGACTCTACTAAAGAGAAACATGTAATGAACAATAATGGGATGTTTTTTAATAAAAAATAATGTGTATGGGGACATAGAGAGTGACCATGAAAACCAACTGTTTATTGGTTTTCTCTTGACAAATTAAACAATGTTGTAAACTTAAAAATGAATGTCGTGTTTCTCTCTTACAAAACGATGAGCATAAAGGAATTTGCAGAGTTGTTTTGTAATGACACGTGGCTACAGTAGAACATCACATAACACACACTCACACACACACAGCACACTCACTGCTGATCTCAACCTTCGAGTATAGAGGTTTTTCTGACAGCAAGTAAGAAAGTAACTATAACTCAAAAGAACATATGCTATGAAGGGAGCATTGTGTAAAACATTTTGGAAATGTTCCTCTTATCTGATGTCTTGATCTAAAAATGATGTCAGTTTATCAGCTTCAAAAGACTTATATCTGCTTTGGGAAACCGACATGATTGAAATGTTTACAATTGTCTGAATAAAGTTCTTAATAAGGCAAAATCCCCGTATTTCCAATTAACTATTTGAAATTTCTACTTAGATGTCTAAAAGGCATCTTAAATGTAATATGCTTAAGACGAGATTTCTAATCATCTCCTGCAACCTTGTTCCACTTTACCTTCCCATCCTACTTAGTGAAGGTCATATTGTTTAGACTACTCAAGTCAAAACACTTGCGTACAACCTTAAATGATTTCACCCTCCCTCCTCCCCCATACCAAATGCATCCCACAGCAAATGTATCAAAAAATCCTCTTAGCCCCACCCTCAAAATATACTCAGAGTTGGACCCCTTGTCACCATATTACGATGGCAAGGCCCCCACACCTCCTACTTTGCTCCTTTAGCTCCTGATTGGCCCTGGTTCCCCACTGTCCTTATGTTTATTCTCCTCACAACAGGCAAGGCATTCCTATAAGAACGTGAATCATGTCTTCCCCACTCCTCTGCTCAAGGTCCTCCAAAGACTCCCCATCCATACGCTAAGGTCTCTGCTCAGCTCCCTCCTTCAGGGCACCCCACCCCTTGCCTCTGTGCCCCACCCCACTCAGATATTCTGTACCCCTGCTGGTGCAAAGCCTCCTTCCCTCCCGGGATGCTCTTCCCCCAGCTCCCTCAACTGACTCAATTTGCTGACATCTAATGGAATCTTCCTTGACATCTTCCTTTAGAAGGGCATCCCTGTCTCCATTTCCTGCTTTATTTTTTCCACACTTGTGACCTTCAAGTAGCCCACACCTTCTAATCATTCACCTTACCTATCAGTCTTCCCGCACTAACACATACTTCCTAAGGCCAGGCCTCGTTTCTCCCCACAGTGTCCTGGCACCGAGAGCAGGTGTGGAGGGAGCTGGACTGGACAGTTCCACCTGCAAGAGAGAGAAGACAGACTTGAGAGATGTGATGGCCATGTAAGCAACAGTACATGGTGTTCAGTGGATGTCGGGAGGATGGAGAACATTGATAAGGGTTCCCTGGTTTGCAGGCTGATTGGCCAGGGAGCTGGTGATGCTATCATCAGATAAGGAATGTGCTGGAGAAGCAGGTGTGGCACCAGGGAGAAGAATAGGCTTCAGGTTTACATCAATATAAACCAATTGACTGAAAGCCAACACCATTGTGTTGAGCAATTAGTTCACCAAACTATAGAGAACGGTGTGAAAGTTTTAGTTTTACATGTATCCATAACTCTTTCCTTCCCCTGAACCCTACAGGGCCTGTTTTCTTTCCCTCAACCAAACTATTATAGAAAGGAAAAAAAAAAGAATGACATTTGAAGCTCAGAAATTAGATGGATAGGATCCGACAAATCAGGACATATGGTAAGAGCAGAGAAATGTGCTCTTTCTACCTAAATTCCTTATAATATTCTAGTTTCTCGTATCATGTTCTAAGACCCTCCTACTGGGGATCTGGCTTATTACTGAGCTTGATATCTCAGTGCTATCTGCTGGTCATTAACTTCATACCCATGTCTCTGGCAAATTATTCATTGTAAGTTCACAGTACTTTATTTAGATATTGGAAGGAATCTCAAAAAAATCTAATGAGATTAAAACGTGTTTTTTGTTTGTTTTTCTTTTTGTTTTTCTTTTGCTCAGGTTTAAAAAAAACATAGCTAGACATTTGATACTTATTTTTTTTAAGACTTTATTTATTTATTCATGAGAGACAGAGAGCGAGAGAGAGAGGCAGAGGGAGAAGCAGGCTCCCAAGAAGCAGGGAGCCCGATGTGGGACTCGATCCCAGGACGCTGGGATCATGACCTGAGCCAAAGGCAGTCGCTTAACCATCTGAGCCACCCGGGCGCCCCGATACTTATTTTAACAGTAAAAGCTATATGTTTATAATCATCTCAAACAAATAAACTCTCTGGTTCTTGTGATGTGTCACACATTCTTTAGAAAGCATGTTCCTTACAGGCAACAGATGTCTAACCAGTCAGAGAAATGCTGCTTCAGATATTCATGAAATGCATCCTGAAGTAGGTGCATTTTCATTGGGACTCATGGATTTAGCCTTTTGTAAATGTTCTTCTGTTTGCTCTAACATTTGTTTTGTTCGCAAAATGTAAAGATCCTGAATTACATGCAAACTCCATCGGGAACTTGGTCCAAGCAATCAGATTCTCTTTCCCCCGCCCGGCCTTCATTGTTGTCCTAACTACATAGAAACTTCATTTTACCAGTTGCTTTTCAGAGGGGCCAATTTTGGATGGGCCTTTGACTGTTATTCCCTGGGTAATGGGACGGACTCAGGATACACCTGTTCCATTGGAGGAGACTGAGTCAAGCACACACACTCTCTCTGCAGGCTGACGACTACACAACAGGGTGAGTCCATGGGTCCTGGGGTCCATTCCCTCCTGAACTTGACATCCCTTACCTTTTCGGTGGTACATCTGTGAGCTTCCGTCCCATACTCCTGGGAGAGCGCAGCATGTGGACACAGTGCTTGCAGCTCATCACAGGAAAGACAGATAAGAAAACCTAGTCTTCGGAAACTTTCTACCCCGTGAGAAAAGTTACCACTCCCTGGTTATAACCTGGCACACATATTCCAGATGTTGAGATGTTCAAACCCTTCCAGTCCAGCTCCCCTGCCAAGACCTCTCCAGAAACCCCCTGGCAACTCAGCAACCTCAGGAGAGACCCCTGGAGCCTGCAGACCCTGTCTTAACACTGCCATCTGTCCCGACAAGCCAGGATCTCTATCACACTAGGAAGTCAATATTTTGATTATCACACCTGCTGCTTCTTAAAGGTTCCATCACAGAAGGAGACAGACTTACTGGCCTTATTCATACACCACGATATCTCATGTATATTTAACAAATTCTATTTTATATGTATATCTTGCTTACATCACATAGATAGTAGTTTAGAACAAGATGAAACAGATAAGGAGATAGATATAATAAATACATTTGAAATTTTGAACTTTGTTTTACAATTCATAAAGGAATATCATATAAAATGTTCTACTTGCTTCTCCCCCAAACACTATTAAGACGACATTTTTCCTTCCTGTTTTTCAGTGAGGAAAATTAACACCAAAACGTGCAGCCACTTGCCCAATATCCTGTAGTTACAACTGGAAAAGGCCGGGACATAGACGTCTGTGCCCAGGTCTGTGTCCTTACTCTACTTAGTCCAGGTAACAGTAGGAGACAAAGCACGTGTGGTGCCTCGAGGGGCCAGCTAAGACTCTCCTGGGGTTTTCTCCAGAGGCAAAGAGCCTGCAGCCCCTTCTGAATGCACAAGCCTTGGTATCGGGGACTCACAGTTCAAAGAATAAAACAAAATCTCTTCAACAGAGTACTGTCTACATAACTCAAAAGAATTTCTGGGGAAGGGGCACCTGGGTGGCTCACTCGTTAAGCTTCTGCCTTCGGCTCAGCTCATGATCTCAGGGTCCTGGGATCGAGCCCCGCACTGGGCTCCCTGCTCAGCAGGGAGTCTGCTTCTCCCTCTGACCCTCCCCCTGCTGTGCTCTCTCTCTCTCTCTCTCTCTCAAATAAATAAAATCTTTTAAAGATTAAAAAAAAATTCTGGGGGAAACATGAGGTGCGTATTGAAATCAGAGGCTGAGCAAGGTGAAATGAAAGATGAATTTGGGTGCCTGAACCTTCTCTTTGCAAATAACACTGATAAACCCAGCCAATGGCATTCTAGTGAGCGACTCCAGAGAGACTCCTGTAAACTTTAATTTTCCTGGAATCCATGAAATAGAAACATAAAAATGGGATCTTACTTCCCTTGTTCATTGTGTATCTTATCAGTTCTTAGACTATATTTACTCGGGTATGGAAACCGCTTACAAAGCCCATGCACAGTCTATCTTCTCTGACACTCCCCGAATCGCCTCGGGACACCTGATCAAGTATGATTTGCACTAAGCTGCAAATGAGAGCGCTCCCACGCAGAGGGATCCGGTCTTATCCAATCAGCGGGCTGGGGCATGATGGAGCCTCCACTCAGAGCCACAGTTCCCACTGAATTACTACGCCTGGAATAGGCCACAGCGCTTCAAAAATGCAGTTAGGGCGCATCAAAGATTCAAACCAATCATTTACAACCCTCGGATTTGTTAAGCTCACTAGTGATCACTGGCATATTGGAGGACCCAGGAAGATTGCAAGGTCCTAATCACACTGGAGGATAATCGGTGTCCTGTCATTTATATGTTGAATGTCTTTCAACAGAGGCTAGCTTCATAAAAATAAATATTTTTGGAATAGATTTGAGCCTGAGTAGGCTAAAGAGATAAATCAGTCATTTCTAGATCCTTCGGATAATTAGGAGGGGGCAGGAAGCGATAAAGAGTAAGTAAGCTCAGTTAGTCATACCAATACTGCTGAAAACATCGAGAAATTCTGGAAGACACAGGAAAATATATATATTGGTACAGCATCAGAAGCGTACATGATAGTAAGGGATTACCAGACCAAAATCTAAATGAAATCATAATCCTAACAAAGCAAGCTGAATGCTGAAACCCTTTGGCCCTTAGAGAATTTGTCAAAGCTGAGAATGTGAGCTGCACTTTTTAAGGTTTGTGGAGTAACAAAAAGGAGCTCAGGACCCAACCAACATGTGCCCAGCTCCCCTGCCAAAACACAACCCGGAAAGAGCTGTAACTCCAGGGTAAGGACAGACTAATGGTTGATCCCCGCACCCCACACCTCCACATGTCAACAGGCAATTTCACTGGGGCGAGCAGAGCCTGGAGGAAACACTGCTCTTGCATAAACTCACAACCTGAAAAACTCAAGCCATAAATTTAGTTTAAGATGATCGAGTCCACAGTGCCTGATAAAAACAAAACCCCAGCTCCTCCTATTTCTGAAAGAATTCTCGCAACACTCTTCCAGGGAATATAGCCATTCAAGGTAAAAATAATCAAAGAAATTGAAAAAGGAAGCATCATTAAGAAAACTAGCAGAAACAACAGAGAAAATAATGGCTCTACAAAGACTCCAGATGTAAGAATAATCAGGAAAAGGTTCGTAAAACCACCCGTCTCATAGTGCATAGTTATAACAGGCTTGGAAATACCTCGGGAAAGAGAGCCGTTAAAAATGTCCGGGCATGTGTGAAAAAGGAAACAATGAAACTTCTAATACTGAAAGACACAATAGCCAAAATGCAAAATCCACTGGCTCTTTAACATTGCCCGGAAACAGCTGGAGTAGGGGGGTAGCGACCAGAAGGTTGGCCCGAAGAAATGACGCAGCATGCATCACAGACAAGCAAAGAGATGGAAATCAGGAAGGAACTTAGCAACTCGGAGAACGTGGCATAAACGTCCACACACACCTACCTGGATCCCCGGTAGGAGAGGAGAAAGAACACGGAGCAGGGGCGATCCTGTCGGGAAAATGATGAGGTCATGACTGAGGATTTCCCCTAGCAAAGACAGCAGGAAGCTCCCCAAATGTGTAGCAGGACCCAGAAAAACAAACCCACCCTTGAACGTGGCATAGTGTACTGTAAGAATCGGAGACCGAGCATTTAAACACACACGCACACAACCGTGAGTAAGACAGCTTACCTTCGTGGGAGCAGAGTGATGCTCACAAGTGACTTGTCAGCATCAGCTCTAGAGGACAGATGCCAGGGGAATGATACCTCCAATGTGCTAAAATAAAATAAATACCAACCTAGAATTTCCAAGGAAATGCCTTCCAAGAACAGGGTCAGATAAAGACATTTCTTGACAAACAAAACAAGAGCAGATCCTCATTAAAGGATGTAAGTAAGCCAGAAGAAGGCGAAGATTAAGAAAGTGGTAAATATGTAGAAATAATAGAAATAGTCTTTAAGGTGAAGAGAAAGAAGCCAAATGCCAAATACAAGTCAAGAATAGCATATGAATTGGAAGAAGGTTGAAACAGAGCTAAAATCCTCAAGGTACTAATTTTCAAGGAGATGGATAAAATCTGGGGTAAAATTTATACTTTGAAAAGCTAAATATGATTTATTGATTTTCAGAGGAGCTACCAAAAAAAAAAAATAGCCACAAAGTGTTTAACTAGTAGAGAAAAAAAAAGAAAAACTGCAATAAGAAGATAACCTCTCCAAAAAAAGCCACATTCCAGTAATGTCTATATTTATTATTTCTAAACCCATTTACTTTTTAGAACATTTGTCTTTACCCTTTGCAACAAGACTCATGAAATTTTGATTCTAATGTGTGGAATAACTTGTTTAATACATTAAATCCATCATTTGTGATTTTTTAAATCATGCAACATCCCCATCTCAATATTCAGACACCACCGTTGAGAATAACCATGCTCCGCTGCCTACGCTTGAGGTATGGGGTCCTGACTCAGTGTCCGGGGTGGAATCGTAGGAGAAATTAGCCTCCACAAGGGATCCAAGTTTCACCCGCTAGCTTATCACAGAGGAGCCATCCTGGGCTGTCAGTGCACGTCACTGCCCGCTGAAGAGAAACATGCCTACGCCACACCACCTCACACCCAAGTGCACGTTCGGCCAACCACCTGCTGTCCTCATGGAGTCTCTGCTCTACTCCAGCTGCTGCAATGTCTGGTACAGTCACCAAAAGGTAAAGTTAGTGCGACCATGTGACGTTTCTACAAGACTCACCCTTGGTTGGCCGATGTCAAGTGGTCACTATGCCATCCTATGTCTTAGACAAGCAGTGATGGTCCCAGGCACGTTTCTAGTGTCCGTCCTCGGATGGCTCTGACAATGCACTCTTGTGCCAACATCAGGCCCAACACCCGTCCCTCAAGGACTCATGCCCCGGACGCCCCCTCCACACTGGTACTGAGGCTGCCTCTAAGAGGCTGTAGAGGTCTGTTTCCCTGTCTTCTCTTCCTAAATGGAGAGTTTACACAAACAGTTAGACAGACTCGTAACCCACAGCGTCAATTGACATCCTCTAAGGATTCTTTCAAGGGCTCACTTCCAGGCAAACTCGGAAGCCCAGCCATTCTGCCCTCTATTCCTGAGCAGGGGGCTGATAGCTACAGATGAGCCAGTTAACCTTCGGGGTGGACATGGAACCCACCTTCACCTTTCGTTCCTGTGATTTAAAGCCTGTTCGAGGGAGAAATGCACACTTCCTCTCAGACTGAAGGCAAAAAGCAGGCTTAACACCATTCAGTGGTAGGAGCTGTGTTGATGGTCCCTTCACTGGATCAACAAACCTTTAATGGCCACAATTAAGTGCTGTGGGTAAAATAGGAAAGAGGGTGGGAGGATCACCACCCTTACAAAACATACTTTCGAGCACAGAAATCCGTTCCAAGAGTTTTTCTACAAGAAGGGAAATGGCAGCCCTGCATTAGTCAGCAGGGGCCCCTGTGTGTGGATAGCAGCACTTACCGCGATGGTCTGAAATCCGCGTGACCCCCCACGAGAGAAATAGCTCTGGAGGGCTGGGTTACATTCAAGACATGCACTAAATATTTTAGCGTGTTTTTTTTAGCAAGTGGATAAAAAGTCTCCCTTAAGGCACTAAGCTTCTCTTTCTAGCTCCCTAGAAATTTCCCCCTCAGAAGAGGAAAGAAGCATCTGAGCTTTGGGTGAGAGCCACCCCCTTCAAAGTGGGTAAGGACACCGCTCACGGCAGGAACCCTGCTCTGGGGGGGAGGGAGGGCGCTTATTTCTTTTACCGCAGGAAAGAAAAGGTGCAGAGCCGCCTATGGGATGGAGCCTGTGGGACCGTGAAGGCTCAGCAAGTAGCTTCTCTGCCCTCCCATGCTGACAGCTGCCTGTGCTGAGCTTTGTCCTACCCCCTGCCCCTGCACACCCACAGGCTGGCTTCCCCGTCTCTCTTCCCCCTCGGGAAGCTCCCAAGGAGGGAAGGCAGTGCCCACAGGCCCGGAGCTGGTTTCTCCTGCGCTCCGCTCACCTGCAACTCTGCAGATCTCCCGCCCCTCACCCACCACACTGACGGAAGTGGGAGATCAAGGGCATCTCAGCGCCACTCTGAGATGTCACCCCACAGCCGGCTGCAGGACTGGGGTCTTTGGCTGCTGTGGAAGGCTTGCTAGGCCAAAGACTTGGGGCCCAGTGCAGCTCGACACCAGGAAGAGGAAGCTTCCTGCCTCCTGCGCCGGGCTCCCGCCCCTTCCCCATCCCACTCCATCCTGCTCTCGAGCTGGGAGGTGCTCTCACCCCCCTCCCACCGCTGCTGCCCATGAGCCCCCGGCCCCAGGCCTTTCGAGCTGCTGCCCACCCACCCCCGGACCTCTCCAGCCTGTCTCCCCACCAGGATCCTCCCTCCTCACTCAGTCCCTCCCACCCCTGCCTCTCTTCTTGGCTGATGCTGCCTATCTTTCAAGAATGTCCTCGGCTGGGAAATCTTCCCACACTCTCCTCTCACACCCATTTCAGGCCCCCTCATCATCCTCGGCATCCACGGGCCTCGCCCTCGCCTCCTGACAGGGAGTTCCTGAAGCCGGGGACCGCGTGGTCCGTGCTTTTCCTAGAGCCTCACGCTGGTCTTGGGCCACAGAGAACTTCAGCCTCAGAAACTGAATCTATCAACAAATAAACCGGAGTCAAGAGCTTTCTATACGTTGCCTGTGGATAACTCGACTTTACCGAATCCATTTACTCATCTGTAAAGCAGAGAGTAACCAAAGAGCGACCCCCTACAACAAGAGGGCAGGATCATTTCTCCATAAAGTTGGTAGAGATGCTCTGAAGGAATCCGAGTGCTTTCAGGAGCACCGGGCCTTGGGGGTCTATGCTGACGGTGAGCGTGTGTGTTATGGCAAGTGCGGGGAGTGATCTGCCCCCACACCCCTACACGCTGACCTCACCCCCCGCCCCCCACCTTGCATCAGCCGCCTCCTGGCGAGACCGTCCTAGGGAAACCGTCAGCAGACCCCAGACACACTGAGCCACGGGAAGACCGGTCACAGAAGCGTTTACAGTGCGCAGAAGTTAGAAACAGCCTGCGTGGGACAAAACAGATGGAAAAGCCAAGTGCTCCACACCTTCCTGCTGGGGTGTTACACAGACACAAACCCAACTTTGTAGTCCAGGGCTACGATAGAGGGCCTTTGGTATGGGGTTCTCGTTTTCCTTCGTTTTTAAACAGTTGTATGCATACAAAAAGAAGAAAAAAAAAAAAAAAGTCGAAAACCTATGAATCCAGAATGTGAACAGTGGTGATCCCTGGGCAATTTTTATTATTCTACTTCCATTTTTATTTTTAAATTTTCCTTTTTATGTTTTTCTGTCTCAATACCACTGCTTGTTTAATAAGGAAAAATATAGATTTTTAAATGACCATCATAGAAGGAAAAAAAAAAAAACCAAGTAAGCAATATTACCATGACCATGGACCTTTCTACTCACAACTGTTGTTTCTAAATATCATGGAGGAATTTATATCCTGGCGCTATTTCTGGCCTGGGCACCGCTGGGCTATATCTACTCTCCGTGGGAGGATGGGTGTGAGCTCCGTGGTATTTGGGAACCCAGAGATCATTCACTTGTAACCTCCTCACCAGCACAGGGCCACATTGCCTTGCGATAGGAATTTCAAATACGAGTATTTTATTACTGCTGGCGTATTGGGTTTCAAAAATGCCCGAGCGCCACACCACATGTAATCAGGGAGCCTCTTCCGAGATATCTTACCCTCCCAGAGTCAGGAGCTGAAGGTCACATTACGAAGAGAGACCGTCTTATCCGTGGAAACAGGCTTAAAATACTGTTCACATACATTCAGAGACAAAATTCGCAACTAAGCTCGGCTCACGGTGAAACCAGGCAGCGTGTCCACATGAGGAACCCGTCAGGCGCACTCAGGAGAGGCTTGGAGAGCTCGGGTCTCAGTAGCCCCACAGCATGGCTCCCCGGCCTGGAGTAGCCAGACACCAGCTCTATGGGCCCGACATTTGCCTCCCTATTTCACTGATGAGGAAATCTAAGCCCCAGAATGAGTCCAAGGTCACATAAAGGTGGAGTCAAGATTATGTCTCTCCAACTCCAGAACCGTGTTGCATGCTAAGAATGGGAAAAAAAAAATAGGGCGTTCATACGAAAAACTAAATATTCTTAAGCATTAAATATTACTAGCAATAATTACAGGCTTCCTTTGCTCCATAAAACCATCTTTTGTCCATATACAAAATTCGAGCCATCTGAGAAAACCTTCTGAAATGACATTAGAAATACAGGAAGGTTTTTGTGGATATGCGACGGAGTTGCTCTGCACTCCCAAGTAGGTTCCAGCGCAGGGAACCACGAGGCTCTAGCCTGGGCTGTTCCGCAGAGCCCCCACCTGCTCCTGCAGGCTCTTTACTACCACCCGTCCCTGAGCCCTGGTCCAGCACACGGGGCTTCTCCTCTTCGACGGGCCTTCCTGAGCCCTGCACCGGGCAGAATGAATCATCCGTTTCTGCCCTTCGTCCCCTCCGAAGGCTCCACATGGCCACACCTTACCACAGTATTGGATATTTATAGCACCATTTCCCAGAGGTCACTCGTGTGACATCGTTAAATATATCAAATAAATTGAGAAAATAAAATTAAAGCCACAAAGCCTCTAAGCACCCCTCAAAATATCACGAAATCAATGCATTAAATCTCATATTTTGTTCTGTGGAAAAGGCCTCAAACCCTTCTTCAGAACCTATATGTTCTTCTTTTAAATGCAAAATTTTAGGTCTTCACTTACCCTTTAGTGTTTCCCATGCCGAGTCCTGTCGTCTGTGCCATGAGGGAAATCACCAGCTCCCCATCTTCTGCGTGTAATGCGTGCAAGGCGGCAGGAACTCTCCCGTGGCTGCATAGATCAGGGCGCATTTCTTCCTCAGATAGAAGTAACACAGACATTTTCTAGGGTTGGAAGTGGTTACATTGGCTGTAATCTGGGGAGAACTGAGAAGATGTCACCCTCCCGTACCCACGCACCCAGCCCCTTCCAGGTTCTCCCGGGCCCCATCTTTCTGGAGCAGGCTCACGTCTTGCACACAGACTGGGGGGCAGGGTTCCAGTGCAAGCACCAGAGTTTCTGATGCGTGAGACCCAAACAGCAGCAGCTCTCCTCGGGAAAAGGATTGTAGGAGAAGACAAAGCAGCAGAGCAAAGCGCATGTTGTGCAGGAAAAGGAGGACAAGGATCTAGCTCTTCCTGACTTAAAGGCAGTCTCCATTAACCCTTTAGGGGCCCCCAAGAGTTCCTAATACACAAGGACCTTCCCTCACCCCTTCCTATTTCATTTAGCGAGTAAACATGCAACCAGTAGCCTCCTTGGATTAAAACTGGCCATTTTATCTTAACTTGCTTTTCCACGGCAAAGGAAACACTTCTGGAACCATAGAATGTCTTGTTGACTTAACAGTCAGTCGGCAGCCTCCTGTTGTGAACGTTGCTTTCGAGCTACTCCCATTCCCTTTTACAAATCATGACTCCTCATTTTATTATATATCACCGATATACTATATGGCTTCTTTGCCACAAAGCCAAAACATGTGTTTTTCACACGTGAAACAACATCTTTTTTGATGGATATAGCTCTACAATTTAAAGCACTCTGTAAGCTTAGAGTTCTTGATATTATGGGCCAAGTAGGCTCTCACTTCCTGTTGTGATATGAAATTCATGCCAAGAATATATGGCTAAGTCTTTCTAAAGATAAAAAAAAAATCATGTAAATACATAGTCCTCTCCCTTTTCCCCATTTCTGTAAATCCCACAGCATTTTCTCAGTGACTGGCACTCAGAACCTCGTTCCCTTTCCCTCCTTCCTTTCCAGCAACAACCCCCCCTGCAACAACACACACACACACTGCACTCCTACACCTCCTGTCCTCCCCAGAACGTCTTCATAATCTCCCAGGAAGGTCATGGTGGCCTCCTACTTCCTGGTACCTCTTTGCGTCCTCCTCACGAGATTGGAATTCACCCACTCAAGGTATGGCTTCAGTGACATCATGTACCTCTTCAAAAGTCTCCAATGTCTGCAGAATCGAAGCCAGTCCCCTGCAGGACACTATGGTTGGGGATGGGGTTAGAGGGACCCGTCACCGTGGAGAACCAGCAAGAGAATGGCAGGTGAAGCTTCAAACCTGTGAAGAGGCAGGGAAGTAGCTTAAGTTTTACAGAGATCTCTAGATATGTATCTATACATGGTTGTGTAGACAGATACGGACAGCTTTTCCTTTGGGTACCAAACTGCACAGTCCTCGTGCAGAGGTCATACCTCAGTACCCCCTCAGTGAACTACAACCACTCAGATGACAATGATGGAGTTTTCAGAGATGTCCACATCTGAATTTTTATGAGGCAGATACTACCTAAATACCTGTGCTAAGATCTTCATAGAGCATTTCTTCCTTTACAAATTGTACTTTAATTAATTGCCTAATTCTCCTGCTTTTGTCTTACTTAATAGCACATACATATCAAAATATGTTTTGCTATTTCATTTTGCGTTTTTCTTTGTATTTAAGTTATCATTTTTATTCCTGTAAATATTTTCTTATATTGTGTAATTTCTTATGTCATTATGTGTTTTTTTTTTATTATTTCACTTTCAGAATTATCTAACAGATATGATTGATTGATTCTGCCCTTCTATTGTCATTATATTTAATTATCTTATACCAATTTATTGCTATTTTCTCTTTGTCTCTCTCTCCCTCTCTCTCTGGTATATTCTTAGCTAATTTCATCTATTTATTTCATGACATTTGAGTAGATAAGAAGTACTCATTTTACAAAATTCAAGAGGTGCAAAATAACATACAATAAATGTAAACCTGGCTTTTATCTCTGTATCCTATCAACCAGGTTGTCAGTTTCACGCATATCCTTCCACAGATACTTTATGTACATAGAAACATACACATAGAATCAAAAGTATAAATTACAGATTATAGAATTATATGGAAATACCTTAGAATTATAGTATTTTGTCTCATATATACTGTTCTGTATATTGATTTCTTATCTAACAAAACCTTTTTGCAAACTTCCAGAACAGTACATTTATGGTATTTTCTGTGTTTTTTTAAGAATAAACTTTATTTTTAGAGCAGTTTTAAGTTTATAAAAAAAATTCACGGAAAGCATAGAAAGTTCCTGTAGCCTCCTTCTCCTGAACAGTTTCTCCTATTACTAACATCAGGTGTTGGTGTGGTGTATTTGTTACAATCAATGAACCAATATTAATACATTATCATTAATTAAAGTTCACAGTTAACATTAGGGGTCACTTTTGGTGTCACCCATTCTGTGGGTTTGTACAAATGTGTCAAAGCATGTGTCCAGCATTACAGCATCCTACAGAAGAGTCTCACTGCCCCAAACATCCTCCGTGCTCCACCTGTTCATCCCTCCCTCCCTCCTAAACCCTGGCAACCACTGACCTTTTATAGTCTCTGCCTTTTCCAGAATGTCACTGAGTTGGAATCATCCAGTATGTAGCCTTTTCAGATGGGCCTTCACTTAATTATATGCCTTTATGTTTCTGCCATGTTTTTTCAGGGCTCAATAGTTCATTGCTTCTTATCAGTGAATGATACTCCACTCTATGGGCATGCCACAGTTTCTTTGTCCGTTCACCTACTGAACAACATCTCAGTGGCTTCCAAGTCTTGGCAAGTCTTGGCAATTATGAATAAAGCTCCTATAAACACTCGCGTGCAGGTTTTTGTGTGGCCATAAGGATCCAACTCATTTGGGTAAATACCTGACGATGAAAACGTAGGTCACTGAAGACTTTTAGGGCAGTGGGACTTCTGACATAACATATTGTCAAAAGCCGTAGGATGTACAAAACAAAGAGTGAGTCTGAATGTAACCTATGGACTGTGGTTACTGCTAATAATGTATGGATATCAGTTCCTCAATAGTAACGAGCGTACAGACCAATGCAAGATGTGAAGAACAGGGAAACTGTGTCCAGGACAGACTCCGGGAACTCTCTGTACTATCTGCTAGATTTTTCTATAAGCTTTAAACTGCTCTAAAAAATAAAGTCCATTAATTTAAAAAGGGCTATTTGGAATTAATATTCCAAGACACTCAAATAGCTATGCTTTTTTGCAGCTAGATGCCAGGAATAGATTCTGTCTTCCTTATCATGAATGATTCCCAAGCCATAGATCTGCCAGGACACTCAGGACCAAGTGAAGCTGTGGAAAAACCACTCTGAGGAATTTCCTTCCTTTGACCACACTCGAAATCTGAAAATCTCGGGGTCCTGCTTAGTTCACTATAAATTGTTCTCACTGCCAATAATGAAATTATCTAACAATCATAGAAAATCTTCCCCAGGCTGAAGACTCTGTTTTGTGATTTACACATTTTTCTCCCATCTTTACCACAAACAGCTCACATTAGTACCATTCCTCCCACTTCGTAGATCGGGAAACTGAGCCAAAGCCATGAGGAACCTGCCAGGTTTATACTGCTAACAGAGGACAGTTCCGGAAATCAAGCTCTACTCTGCCTGATGACAAACCCTAGACTCTTTCCAATATCTTCCACAAAACCCTAAAGGCTGAATGCCTTTCAAAGTCGATATTCCAAATTATATTATTTTATTCCCAGCTAAGTAGCCATTAAGTAATTTAATAGGAAAAAGCCCATGATGTAGCATTTCTTACTCATAAAGCCATGGAAACTAGAGATAAAACCTCTTGCTTCATACTTATGGAAAAATTAGTTCAGTGGGTTGTCCAATGTTCTAGAGGTGCCCAGGGGCAGGGGCAGGACTGGAGTCCAATTTTCTTGACACCAAATCCATCGTTCTTCCCTCGGAGTAACGGGGCCCCCGGAGACATGTCTTCTTTCTTCTTTACCGTCAGCTACCCGGTCAAGTTTGAACTTTCATTCGGTTCCACATTTAGAAATAATATTTCATATCCATCCACAGCAAGCACCTCTCCTGAAATAAAAGAGAAAATAAAAAGGATTTGGAGGCCAACTCTTTAGAGACTGTAAATTTCCATTGAAGTATTAACACCATCTATTAGGGCCCATTATACTCAACTGTGCAGAAGAAGGAAGCCTACCCCACAACATGATTTCATGGCGTCTTGATGTGCGGTTTCCTCGGCACAGTGATGAATGCAAGGACTGAAGGATGGGGGGCATGCAAAGCCAACAGCGCTCCTGTGAAGTCTCCTTCCCAGGCTTAAATGAGCTCAGTGCTCACGAATGATTTGCCTTGACACTGGAATCCAGTTGGAGTCTGGAATTACTGTAACTGTTTTCGGCTTGGGTGATTTAATCAGCAAATCTTCAGTAGTGTAATATTCATGTACCGAACGGATGCCAGACGGAACAGTCTGATTTACACACACTCCTCTCAGACAACCATTTGCGGCAGGGCGAGCTAGCGTCTGTTTACCTGCATCTTTGTGACCCAGATTCCAGTGCTGATGTGTCAGAAAAACTGAAGTCTGTGCTTTCGATCAGGAAGCCCAAGCAAAGAGACATATGCAGGGGACAATGCAGACGAGAGGGGCTTTCTGCCTTATGAATTTTTTTTTCCTAAGGACTCTCAACATCATGCACTCCCTTGCTTAACAAATAATCATGTGTGTGTGCAATGTATCAAGCATTGTTCTGGGCCCAGAGAAGCAAAGGCAGGAGGTAAGAAAAATGAGAGAGAGATAAATAAGATGTGTCTCTTAAAGCAGGGGATAAAACTGTCCTATGAAAGTAATAGTTGAACACAATCTGTATAAAAAAAGGGGGTTGCCTTAAAACATTACCATTGGAATACGGGTTTCTCACGGCTGTGTGGTTGAATAGGTATTAAAATCATCACTGAATTTCATTTTTCCATGGTCACCATATTTTACACTTTCTCCTCCCCGCCGCCCCCCGGCTTCCCACCCACTGCAGGTGGAGTGCCCTGGCCTCCTGGCCTCCTGGCCTCCTGGCCTCCTAGAAGAGAGTTATGAGGGTCAGGAGGAGGGACCAACCAGTCAGCCTCCTCCTGGCTGGGACATCTAAAACCCTACACCGTTAGGAGAACCCAGGAGGTTCAGACAAAATGTTTGAGGAAGTGGAGGTGTAAGGAGAGCTTCCGCCCATCAGGAAGATTCTCCAAGCTCCCAAAAAGAAAGGAGAAAGGGCGGAGGGGGAGTTGCGGGTGGCGGAGCCTCCCGTTCCCTGATTCCTGGCAGGAACCCCCATGAGGCAGCAAACCCAAGACGGGTGAGAGCTCGGAAGTACATCTGGGAAGACAGGGTTTTGCACCGTGCTGGCAAGATGCTTGCACACCGGCGTGACACACAGAGGCAGGAAGACCCGTCAGCAGGGCGCCCAGTCCTGGAGAGAGTGGCCGGAGCCCGAGGGCGAGGTGAAACACGTCATGTGTCCACGTGGGCGCATTGCGGGGCTGCCCAAGAGCAGACGTCTGCACACACACTTGGGAGCACAGGTGAGTCTAGAATTAGACACCCCGCACCAGTGCCCACCACATCGGTCCTCTGACTTGCAGCTCACCACAGAGAAAGAGCGCATCCCTGACTACCGGAGACCAATGCCAGCCTCATTGATGGGAGACTGCGAACAAAAATTATACTGAATTATAGAAAAACAACAAGAAAATTGTTTATTTCTTGCAACATCTGAGTTCTGGGCTGAGATCTATAGCTATTACACCTGATTGGTAAATTCTCAGGAATTCAAAAAATGTAGTTTTGGTTTTTTTTTTAAAGAGAAAGAGTTATTTATTTGAAAGAGAGTGAGTGAGAGAGAGAGCATGAGCAGCAGGAGGGGGAGAAGCAGGCTCCCTTGCTGAGCAGGGAGCCTGACGTGGGGCTCGATCCCAGAACCCTGGGATCATGACCTGAGCTGAAGGCAGACGCTTAACCGACTGAGCCACCCAGGAGCCCCTCAAAAAATATAGTGTTAAGTCCTTTTTCCTATCCCCAAATTTTAAAAATGGTATCATAAAAATCTCATGAATGCTTCTATAAAAGATGTTATGTGTCCTATCTGTCCCTTTAAGCAGCTCTCGAAAAGCAAAGAAACAGAGGATGCATCTTTAAATAGAAGTACAGGTTTTGAAGGGGAAGTCATCCTGAAAACCACTTTGTAGGCACATTTGATGCGTATGAAGGACATATTATATATATGAGAGAGAGAGACAGAGACACAGAGAGACAAAGAGGCAGATTTATTTTAAGGAATTGGCTAGGACCAATGAAGGCTGGCAAGTCTGAAATCTGCCAGGCAGTGGGGCAGCCTGCAGACCCATGGAGGGGCTGATGCCTCAGCTTCAGTCTGAAGACCATCTGGAGGCAGAATCCCCTCTTCCTCAGAGAACTTCCCTCTATTTTTCTCTTAAGGCCTTCGACTGATTGGATGAGGCCCACCTACAAGATGGTGGGTGATCTGCTTTACTCAGACTGATTATAAATGTTAGTCTCATCTAGCAAAGAGCTTTGCAGTAACGTCTATACTGGTTTATAACTCCGTATCTGGTCACTGCAGTCCAACTAAGCCGACACATAGAATAAACTGTCCCAGTGTGGGGGGGTGGGAGCCAGGCCCCTACTGCTGCCTGGTCCAGCAGACAGGGCTGGTACTTGCTCTGCCTCAGGCTGGACTCTAGGTGCCCCACTCCTCGCTACACTTCTGCTGGACTCGGTGACTCACCCAGGAGGGGAGCCCCAATCTTCCTTCCTGAGCCCCTCTCACTCCAGTCCCTGAACCCAGGCAAGCCCTAAGAGGTGTGTGGGGTCCCAGGGCCCCCAAGAAGCAGCTGTGAGCAGGCCCACCTGCAGAGGGGATGTGCCCCGAACACCCACGCCTGCTCGTGCCACTCCTGCTTGGCCAGTGACATCCCCCCGGGTTTTCCCATGGACCATAATCACCTGCACCTACCAGCCACCAGCCCGCATGTGTTTGCGAAATTTAATTTTAATGATAACAATGAGGATGACAGTGATGTAGAATAGAGCTAGATTTAGCTCCCATTCATCTCTATTAGTTTCTATGATTCTAGAACTAACTAGAATAAACACACTGAGGCCTGGACACATATGGTCACCCTTTCACCCAGAAGGTAAACGAATTATTGGAGTTAAATCTAATTTACCTAATAAACCTAGGTATGTAACTTTTAGCTCCAGTGTACCCACCAAAAGAGGAAAATCAATTCATTGCAATAGAAACAACCAAAATGGCTGTGACCTCTTTCTGGAAACTCTCATTTTAACTTGTAGAGATTTTGAATTGACGATTTAAACATTCTTTAAAAATAAAAGGAAAACTATTTATTTACAATAACTAACTAACTAACTAACTAACTAACTAAATAAATAAATAAATAAATAAATAAATAAAAACGCAAAACCCTGACAAAGCTAACTGCACCGTGAAAACACAGAGCAGTCCTAAGGGTGGCTGCATATCAGCATGATTTATTCATTGGTGTGGTTATAAAACCCAAGACAGATTTTGCTAGTGATTACGAAAGATAGTTCCAAATCTTCTACCCTCACACAATAACGAGTATTAAAGGGTTTTCTGGATTGGCAGGTTTTCTGTTGTAGATTTCATTTACAGATGTTTTGCTGAAACAAAAAGCGGACATAAATTGAAAATCTATAAATGCATTCCATTGTAATGAATTGGGGCTGCAGCTAATTAGTAAAGGGAAAAAAATTGCAAGGACTTTTTTGGCCTTGGACAAAAGCATCTAAATTCTTTTTTTTCCCCCTTAAATAAGCATGTATCATGCTTTCAGAGCTCCATGCAGAGATGTATGAGAGGTGCCTATTGGAGGTTCTGAGTCTCCTCGGCATGACATGTGCTCACATACTTGACAGCTACTGGAAAGTCTTACAATTTGGTGAATCCCAGGAAAGAGGAATGAAGACATTTGTGCTATTAGAAGCGCCTGTTTTGTTAGAAGTCTACTAAGAAAATCTTTTTTTGTTTTTTCCTGTGTCCCCATTTACAAAGAAGCAAGTGATTAAATTTGCTTCACCAAATTAAACTCACCCCAGCTTCCTGCTGGGCACTGGGGAGCCTTTCTGGGGTACCACCTGCACAGCAGCTGCCCTTTTCCCCACGGCCTGAATATCATTACACGGCTCCAGGCTCCTGACACACTATCAGAGATTCTGGTTTGCCACAGGGCTCCTCGGGTTTGTGGGGAAGTGGGAAAATCCTGAGGACCACGATCCAGGCACAGGAGACACCCCAGTGATTCAGGAGAAAGGCTGTTGATGAATAGGACATAAAACCAGCCACAAGGAAGGAGATTCCGAGAGGCCAGAGAGAGAGAGGGACGGAGGGAAAGAGAGACACAGAGCCAGACAAGACAGAGAAGAGGCAGCAGAAGAAGGGCAGGAGGGGTGGGGAAGAAAAAGAAGTGATCCATTCTTTTCTTGCTCTGAAGGTTAAATCAACTGGGGGTCCACTTCCATATGGGAACATAGCTGTTTCTCTCCTAAGGCAATGCTTGTAGGAGCCGCCCAAGCACCCAACAGGAGCTGGGTTTCTGCTGGCAAATATTCAGCTTGTGTTTGTCTTTATCAACAGCCAGCTCCCCGCACATCTGCACAGCGAAGCCTTGCTGTTTCTCTGCCCATGTATTTACACAGGAACAGGCTACCTGTGGCTGTAGGTCCAGCGTGAATCTCCTCCTGCATGATCACAGGCATGAGCATCCTAGCCTGCAGAGCATCGCAGTCTTCTTTAAGCCAAACTCTGACCCACTGACATTTATGGATAGAGGTTTAGTGAGGAAAATGCACATTTGGATCTCATCACATATTACAGTGAGTGCTACCCTTTCCATAGTTGACCATCCTGTCATCTCAATGCATGAAGACCCTTGTTCCCAGCATATTCGGTTTATGAGCTGAAAACATGGCTGCATTTTAATTGACACAGAACAGAAGAAAGACCACAAAATGAGTGCATGCTAGGACTTGGTAAGGAAAGGAAAAGAACACACAGATCTTAAAAAAGAAAACCACCCAGGCTCATTTGAACTTATTCTCAGCACAACAGGACAACTAAAATCCTGGAGGTGCCCCTGGGAGTCAGGATTCTGGACCCTTAGGACACTAAGCTGCACTCAATCATTAGGAACAAAAAGAATGTATACTTAGGTTCACTATGCTACAATTAGTATCACAGAAAAGTACGCAGGTCACTCAGTATCTACAATGTATGTAATCAGAAAGACTGTTCAGGTCTGTCTCACTTTTAGGTTTATTGGAATCAACATTTCATTCATTGTTGCAGTTGCAAAACTACATTCCATAAATGTAAGATGATCAGGCACCCACCGGGCATTGCTGATACAAGAATAAACAGGACACTCCAAGACCTCGTTCTAGACAAAGGACTCCAACGAAGATTTCCCCTGTAATCTGGCAACATGGCTCATATGGTTTGTAAACATTGAACTCGGATGCTCCCTACCTATTTCTAAATAAACAAGGCCCAGGAACCCCGAAAAGTTTAAAATAATACTCTTCCCACTTTCTCCATCCGTGAAATCCTCCTCACCCTTCAGGGCCATGATCAAATACGTGTTTTTTCAACTGTTTCCTGACCCCTCCTCTCGGTCTTCCCACACACACACTGTTCATGGCCTACGATGTGACAGCTGCTAAAACCTGCTTAGCTTTTGCGTCTCTGACTCTCTCTGCAGACTATGGAATCCTTGAGGATAGAAACCAAGCCTTTTAAAAAAATACTATGGTTCTCTGGTATATGAGACAATATCATGAACATCCCAGATATTCAATATTAGCTCTTGTTAGAATGGATTTTGATATGGGCTCTGGAGTTGGGCAAATCTGAATGAGCAGCAGGCTCTAAGAGTTGTTGATTGTATGATGCAGTAAGGACACTTAGCTTCCCCGAGCCTCAGCTTCTTTATGTTTCAAATAAACTTCCTAATCCTTACTTTATCAGTCGGCCATGAGGATTAAAGGAGGTAAATCAAAAGAGCCTCGCAGGTAGTAGGCACAAGCTTCTCCTTTTCTTTTTTTTTTCTTTTAACTTCACTTTTATTGGGATATAATTGACATACAAAATTGTAAGATATGAAAAGTATACATGATGATGATTTGATATAAGTATGCATTATAAAAGGAGTCTCCCGTCTTGCTAACACATCTACCACTTCAAGTATTTATCCTTGTGTGTGTGTGTGTGTGTGTGTGTGAGAACATTTACATTCTATGCTCTCAGCAAATTTAAATTACACAATACAGTGTTATTTACTGGAGTCACCATGTTACACAGGGGATTCTCAGACTTTATTTATCTCACAGTTGAAAGTGTGCCCTCTCTTACCAAGCTCTCCCTGTCTCCCTCACCCCCGGCCCCTGGCAATCACGTTTTTGCTTTCTGTTTCTATGAGTTTGACTTTTACTCCGCATGTCAATGATACCATGAAGTATTTGTCTTTCTCTGACTGGCGTATTTCACTTGGTATGATTCCCTCAAGGTCCATTCAATTGTTGCAAATAGCAAGGTTTCCTTCTTTCTCGTGGCTAAATAATATTCCATTTTATATATATGCCACACCATTCATCTGTTGAAGGACAGCTAAGTTCTTTCAATGTCTTGCCTATTTTTCTTTCTTCTTTCTTCCCATTCCAATATTGTACAGTTTAGGGAGGTCTAAATATCAACTGACACCATAAAGAAATGAAAGTCAGCTTTTGCAGAGACTGTGTATTTTGGTCTTGCTATTCTTTTTCTATAAAGTCTGGAGAATCGTCCTAATTTTAACAAGAAGAGAATGATTTTAAAATTGAGTCATGTTCACGCTGATTTATGAAATCTGCCCTTAATCACCAATACTCAATCTCTGCACTCCTGGCCTCTTCTGGGGAGCTCCATGGAACCTCGGATTGCGTCCAAGTCATGAGAGAAGTGACCTCCAGAGAGGACGCCCAGCCCTGCTGCTCAGACGGTCTGTGCTCCATCTTCCCGGGGGTGAACCCCCGGATCCCACTATTCTGACCTCTCGGATTTTTTTGTTTAACTCTTGTTCATGCATTAAACTCGTGGGCCCACCCGTCGTGCTGAAGGGCAGTGGAAGAAGAAATTGGCTTTGCTAGGACTAGCATGGAAGCTGCCCTCCACAAAAGCGTCCTCTCGTGATGAGATCTCAGGAGAGCAACACTCCTCCCATGTCTCAGTCCTGAGAATAATGTATTCTGGAAAAGCATCTAGTTTGTTTTTAGGCTGGGGACACCAGGAATCCCGTGACAGGCCGCGTTCCCTTTTTGGCTTTGGCTACTTGCTAACTCAAAGCCGAATGTTTGCCCTTCCACGAATGGGGGGCTCACGGAATGCGTTGGAGGGACCAGCTTAACTACTGTCTCACTGGTGTTTTCTACCCTCATTTTTTCTCGGGCCAGACTTTCCCCCATTTGTATTTTAATCTCTTATCTTAGGCTCCTTTCTACATTGATCAGAATTTGAAAAGAGCCTTTCTTTCACTCTGGTGCCGTTACTGGGTAGCATGTCCACCTGCAGGGAAGGGTTTCCTCAGGAGGCCCTGAAGACCTGGCCTGAAGGCCTCCTTCCGGGGGCCCGGGGTCGGCCGGACCAGAGTTTGTTCCTCAGGGGACAAGCAGAGTCTCTGAAAGGTCTCTGGGCAAGGTCACAACCACGGGGTCCCCCTCAGCTTGGGGGCACTCTCCAGACGTGGATGCCCGGGAGCCGTTACCTGAGGAGCTGCTCCCAGCTCCAGAGCTCTGAGGTAGGGCCTGAGATGCCTGTCCAGGAAGCTGCCAGAAAGGATGCCATTGCTGGTCAGGGACCACGTTTGACAGCAAGAGCATAGCGTGAGGAGACAGAGACCAGGCAGAAGCTGTAAACTGTGAGTGGGGAGGCAGGGTCGGGGGAAGCGGGAACGGGGACCACAGTGCATCCACCCTTGATAAACTCCCACGGCGGCCAGGAGGGGGGTCTGCACCCGGCATGGGCCCGGGATCTCCCTGCGCGCTGTGTCAGGGTCCCCGGGAACCCTGGCCACAGGCCAGCTACGCCATTCAGCGTCTCTCCCTGCTGGCTCCTTCTGCAGCCAGAGGCTGACGAAGCACCTGGCTCCTCGCCGCCTGCACCCGCAACTCCCGCAACTCCTGCAGCTGAACACCTGCCCGCGCCAGGGCTGCCAGGGGAGGCTCGGCGCTCCGGTGCTCCAGGGCAAGAACCTGGCACCACGGTGGCAGAGGCCACGGGAGAGGGTGTCCCCCGGGGGGGCCTGGGAGGGAGGCAGCTGTCACGCTCATAAAGGGGGGTCTCTGGAGCCCTGTGGCGCAGGCAGGTGGCCGGGGAGGAAGGGACAGAAGTGCTGTTTGAAGGGCAGCTGTGGCCGGTGCAGAGCGGGATGCACCAGCAGAAGAGGATGATGGCCGCGGGGCTGGAGCTGAGTGCTGAGCAGTGGGGGCGGCCAGGTGAAGAGCAGAGGTTTGCACACGGAGATTGCTGGGATGTGGGTCTTCCACAAAGGCACCCTGGCCTCATCTAAAACAAATACAGCTAACAGTTAAGCTGAAAGCAAATCTGTTTTTCTTTACAGAAGATAGAGGACATGGTTGTATTTTAGGGGTTCTGTTAAGAGCTGTTAAAAAAAACGAAGTTTCCTCATCTCGGTGAGAATCCCACTTGGATGCTTCTTTTCCTGTGTTCAATTAAGCCACCGGAATTCCTGTGATTTTTAAAGCCCTTCACTGCAAAATGAGTCATCCTGAATGACATGCAGGATTATTAGCCTCAAGATCTATACTTGAGTAGGATCTCGCAGTGGTGGATGACTTACAGACCCGCACGGCAGACACGGCGTGCTTCATCACGTGCAAGTCATCATCTTCTCACCCACCACTGGTTTATGACGCTGAAACATACATATATGTACGGTCAAGTGTTGTCCAAACATTAAATATTTGTTCACGTATCCTGTGGAGAGGACCCATGAGTTTCAAGCTCGACAGCTACCTCCTCCCATTCCTTTGAGCCTACAGGTCATCCACCCCTCGGTGAAGAACCTGAAGTTCTTGGGTTCTTAGGAAAAACACGCCTGAGATTTAATGCTGCATGAGCAGGCATGTGCAGGCAAGTATGATTCTTTAAAGCCATGTTCATATTTAAAAAAGAAAAATTCTCAGAAGCCAGAAAAAGATATTTTGCTTAATTTATTTAGATTAGGGAGCCAGTCAAAACCCTGAGGTGCAGGAGTGGTGGATTTCAAGATGAGCAGGGGTGCGTGTGGCCCCACAGTGAGCAGAGGCCGGATGGACAACAACACAGAAGCAGCTCCAAGTTGAAACGCAAACAGACGGTGCGGGACACGCACATGCCCAGCGACTGGGGTGACCCAACAACACTCCTGTCCTTGTCCTCGCTCCCACCAGCCTTCTCCACTCCGTCCTGCCTCAGGGGGGCTCCGGACAGCTCTGCTGGGTCTCACTAGGATGTTTCTGTTAAAAACTCTGGAGAGTGAGAATGTACTTGACAGCTTATCTGCGAGGGCACCACACACACACACCACGCCTTCCCGCATGGTTCTTCATCTCCTGAAGTCCATTTAAAAACATAGGAAAAGGGGTGCCTGGGTGGGGCAGTCAGTTAAGCCTCGGACTCTTGGTTTCGGCTCAGGTCATGATCTCGGGGCCCTGGGATCCATCCCTCATCAGGCTCTGCGCTCAGCGCTCAGTGCAGAGTCTGCTGGAGATTGTCTCCCTCTCCCTCTGCTCCTCCCCTGCCTTTTCTCTCTCTCTCTAAATTAAATAAATAAAATCTTTGAAAAATAAACCATATACAAACATATGCTTCCTAATTATATACTTCAGCATAAAAAGGGCCCTTTGAAAATTAAGGGACACATGCTTTACATTTTCTTTGTCATCATATACTTTACAACACTGCTGTGTGTCTATAAACCATCCTGGAGATGCACAAGGAAGATTTCTTCACTTCCATGCACAGACAAGGAAACAATCTCAATGCAAATATATGCCCTTCCCCAGGTCCCCCTCCAGGAAAAGGTCAGAAGGGTACTTTGCTTCTGGTACACGGGCGTCACTTCTTGGTGATCCTCGGACGCAGACCATCAGGAGAGACGTTAAGGACAAGTCGCTCCTGGAATTGTACCTTGTATGCTGGACTCCAAGGCCTGTGTTCTTTCAAACAGACGGCGCTGCCCACCCTCCTTAACAACCTCCGTATTTCCAAAAGAAAAGGAATGCCAAGCACATTTTCCTTTCAAAATGAATATATCTCTCTACCTCACCACAGTGGAAAATATTCTAACATGATTCTTAGAAGAAAGTTATTCAAGAAGGACTTTACAGTATTTATTTCTATGAGCCATCTCTTTGTTAGACACATGTTACTGAAATCCTGCATGTGTCTGTTTCTCCCCACAGGACAGGAGTTCTGCAAGGACAAGCATCTTGACTTCCCCTCTAAATCCCCAGCACTCCAGTACATGGCACATTATCGGTTCTCATTACATATACACCCAGCAGAGGGAGAAGACATACCCTTCATCTGATCGTGGTAGCTGGGACACAGTTGTACTTAATAAATACCTCTTTAACATACAAACATGTACATGAATGTTTGTAGGATATTGATACTCTCTAACAGAAAATATGGAGACACGAAGTGATGGGACATGAGCTATTTGTAATACATTAAACAGATAAATTGTTCTCTTTACTTGTTTGATGTGGACTATGTTTTCTGCAGCTAAATAACCAGGACTCTTGAACAAATATCCCCAGCTTTAATCAGAGTGCCATCAGCAAGGATCCAGCCATCCCAAACGAGATTGGCTCCCAGTGGAATTATGCAAATTGGTAGGGACTGCATCTTTTAAGCACAAAGTGTGATTCCATCATGGAAGCCCAGCCATGAACTCCCCGGCTGTAAAATATACAGCAGTTAATCCGATACCAGACTGGGTATCTGATCTAAAGTCGTGAGCTTTAGTTTGGTGTTGTCATTCTCAGTTTTATGGACAGAAACAAAATATTAAATCATATATCCTGATGGAGCCTTCTACAAATGTCATTGGTGATAGAGCTCTCTCAGGTTGCATGTGGGTGAAGAAGAGAGAATCGTATTTTTCTGAGATTGAGGCGCTGTGTAGTGTGGTATCTTACTGTTCCTTTTCAGACACCAACTTCAGGTGAAGGTAGGTGATATCACAGACCCTGAATAACAGAATTAATCATCAATGAGGTATTCTATAATGTACTATGTTACTTACTGATGATCCCCTGTGTTCTGTCAACTCCCGATATAGCTGAAATCGCAACATTTTATAAATAGCATGAGTAATAGGAAAAGCAAAGTTGGCATGGCTTAAGTAGGACTCATTACCATGGAACTAACAGCCTAGTTAGCCTTGCCAATATCGTTCCCTGCTGCTCCCCGCTTAACAAGGACCCTGCAACTTTGTAATTATTTCTACTGGATTGCCTGCTCTTGAAATTTCTTGTCTAATTTCAGCTAGGTCCCTAACCTATCAGGTAAACTTGAAGTAATACCAGTAAGCTGGATTTAAATTTGCTCTCTCTCCTTTCCATCTCCGATCCAAAAAATATTCAGACAAAGACTTCCTACACTATGGAGGCAAGATAATCACATCTCTGAACGAGATGCCTAAAATTCCTTTCCTGTATTCTACCTCAATTCCCTCCAGCAGTGTCTCGGCCCATTTTTGTACAAGTGATTTATAGTCATACAGGGGCTTCATAAAGTACTTCTCAAGCTCCCAATAACTCCAGGGATGGGTAGGACGTCCTGAGCCATTTTCCCAAGGACAGAACCATGGCTCATACAGGCTAAGTGTATGAGGCTGGTCTGAGTTTATAAATTTAGTAAATGGGGATCCCAAGCCATAAAGTCAGAACTTCTGATTCAAAATTGTGTGTGCTGAGTACTCTCAGCCCACACTCAGTATACACCAGAGTGTAATGTGCATGGAAATGTGCTTATAATGCTGTTTCTATCGCACCCAGAAAAGCAGTGTCTACCCCCCTCTAAGTACACTGCAGAATATTTAGCACCGAAATCTTGAACCAATAGTTCCGACTAGTTACTAAAGAGTATCGTTGAAAAGAGAATGTGGTCTCTGATTTTTGTTAAATAATCAATCTGGATACCACACATTGTCTTTGGATTTAAGGCGGATCACTTGGGGGGAGGGGCAGTAGCATGATTCTCATATTTCGCTTCTGGAAAATATGATCAAGTTTAGATATGATTTATGTCAGTGGAGTAGGAGTTTTTATATCTACCATATACTTGAATATGTACTATAGACAGCTAACCATTTCTCTACAAGGCATAATAGAGTGCTATAGCATTGCTGTAATTAACATTAACACAATACACAAACTACAGCTGAGGTAGCAGAGCTAGTAAATGCACGACCAGAAAATACTATAAATATCTTTCCTTTTATGTCTCAGATCCTATTCTTTACTGTTAGAACCAAAAATACACACACCAACATTTCACTCATGCTGTCACTTATTCACACAATACTATTAGATCTCTCATTGCTCTCTTCTTACAAGAGGGTAAATAGAGGCACACCATCCAGTGTGAGGGATAACAGAGTTAGGGCCTGGGAAAAGTGCTAAATATGTGTGGACAAACTTGTCATTGCTCCCAGAAAAAGAGTGAGGGAGCTGAAGGACAGGACACATGCACGTCGCTGTGGGAGGACATGAAGCTATTTTAAACCTGTGGAATTATCACTATGGCCTCTCTAACTTAGGAATTCTACCCAGAGTTGGATCAAGCATGGATTTGTGCCCTGGATCCAGGGAGCACACTGTGGGGAGGGTGGTGGCCGCCTGCACTTCCCTATTCACCCACTTCTTTATAGACTCACCTTGGAGATGCCTGCCTATTGCATAGGGTGATGGATGCTTCCTTTGGAAGGTCCTCAAGCTGCCCACTTTTGAGGTCTAAAAACCCTCAAATTCTATAATGACATGTGGCAGTAGATAAGGTTGTGTAGATCTTTACAGATTTCAAGGCCTTCTGGAATCTTGTTCCATAGGGGAAGGAGAAAGGAAAAGAGAATCAAAATACTAGAGTTCTGTTTCAGGAAAATGCAAGAATGCATCTGAATACAATACATCCTGTCCTACGCTGGCTTCTCCTCTAGGAGAATCCCTGTAAACTTATGCAAGAGAAAGAAAAAGAAAAAAAAAAAAAAAGAAAGAAAAAGACAACCAAAACAACAACAACAACAACAAAGAAAAACCTATAAGAGTGAATGCACTAAAATATTGGTAAGACATCGAAAGCGTCAAACTGTGTTGCATGAGAAAGTAACAGACAAGTTCAAGGTGAAGAGTGCTGTTGAAATACTATGATAGTGGTCTGGGCTGTGAGCAAGGTCATCATAAGAGGCAGAAAAGGAACAATGAGTTGGCCAACGGGAAGTGTGTCCCCTTTCTTGCTCTTGAATTTTCTCTTTCCTTCTCTGGCCACCCTCTCCAAGTAATGTTGACCTCTGGGTCTTCTTCCTCATTTATCCATTTGCTCATCCTCTGAATGCTTACTAGGTGCCAGGCAGCTTGTCAGCTGGAGGGTAAGGGCAGTGGGAACCAAACACCCTCTGCCTTTAAGAGAATGCACGGTCAAGAAGGAGAATCTTCTCTTCCAGACACTCTACGACTTTTTTCATTCTACCTATACCATGCACCGTGACGGTGAGGACATTTGCAAGCTAAAATTCACACGGATTTTCCTGTCCTCGTCCTCTGTTCCAGTCTCCAAAATTCACCGGGGAAACTGGCTCGAGGGACCTCATCGTACAGGGTTAGCACTGAAATCAGCCTTTACAAATAACCCAGAGGAACTTCCTTTCTGATAGACTCGGTCCCGCAGGTGTCTGCTAGAGCAGTGCATTTGTAAGCACTCCTGCAAGTGTCTGCGGATTCATCCTGCTGTCCAGGACCCATGTCGCTGGGGAAGACTGGGGTGTACATGCCGGGAGGGCTGTCCTCGTGGCAAGCACCAAGTGCCACAGGGAGTGCGGTGGTGCAGAGACAGTCCACCTGCCAGGGGCAGTGTGATCAAGAAACAGGATTAAAAACTGTTGTGTCCATGCACACCCCAGGTGCTGCCCCTCCCCAGAGCGTCCAGGGAACAGGGTGAGAGATCATCACCTTGACAACATGGTTTATATTTCCAAACTTGCTTACGTTCATTAAGGGATACCCTTCAGCCTGAATAAAAAGCCAAATAGTTCTTTTCCCATTCTCATCATTTTGCTGAGACCCTAAAGCTGAAAAGGGATAACATGGCGGTTGCACATGGCCGAGCTAGGACAAGCAGACAGGGCAGTGAAAGTCTGGCTACACGGTGGGCAACTAGACCTTTCCTTATGCACTGCTACTGACCAAGTGCCTGTAGAAGACCGGAAATCAACTGATGGGGGAAATTCTTTAGAGAGGCTATGTTAGAGAAGATGCTTTATGGTTCTTGGTCCCTCTCTGTCTTAGTTTTCTGGGGCTCACGTGTCAAAGGACCACACAACTGGCTGACTTAAACAGTGATTTCAGTCTGGAGGCCAGAAACCAGTGCTGCAAGATTGGGTCCTTCTGAGGACTGGGAAGGACAGTCCATTCCTACCTGGATTGTCCATTTTCATCTGCATCCCATGCCTCCTCACTCTATCTTCTCTCTGTGTGTGTCTGTCTCTGTTCCAAATTTCTCTTTCTTATAAGAGCATCACATCAGTCATCTTGGATTAGAGCCCACCCAAACAACCAACCACCTTCTCAAAGGCCCCATCTCCAAATACAGTCTCATCTGGAAGTACTAGGGCTTAGGACTCTGCTCTGTGAATCTTGGACAAACACAATTCAACCCTCAACACTCAGTTCTCTGGCTTCTAAAAAATCCATGTCCTTTCATATGCAAAACACATGCATCCTGTCCCCAAATCCCCAAGGTCTTAGCCTGCCCCAGCATCATCTGCCAATCTCAAATTCTACCTAAATATCATCTAGATCAGGTATGGGGGACACTCGAGGCAAATTCCTGTCCAGCTGCAAACCTCTGAAACCAGACAAATTATTTGCTTCCAAAGTACAATGGTGGAAGAGGCAAGGACAGACCTTTTCCCACTCCAAAGCGGAAAGGGGGTCATGGTTGGAAACCTATCAGGGACAATTCCATTCAATTTTAAGGCTGGACAACAATCCTCTGCAGCTTGATGCTCTGCCCTTGGGTCCATTAGGCAGCACCTTCATCTTCTCTTCACCAGACTTCACCTTGTCTCAGAACAAAAGCTTCCAACCCTGAGCTTTGGGGTCCCAGCCTGGGTGGGAGCTCAGCAGAGGCTGAGGCACTGGGCAACGGACACATGACTCCTACCTAGAGAAGTGAGGACCAGGGCTGTCTGGGGCAGCCCAGCAGAATGAGCAGAGCGGGTTCTCCCAGAATCTCCTCGAGCAGGAGTTCCAGAAGCTTCTAGGGCCATGGAGGAAGAAGGCTGGAAGCGTGCTCACTCCTGAGCAGAATGGATTTTATAGCTAGAGTCTTTGGCTCAGGTCCTGATCCCAGAGTCCTGGGATCGAGCCCCACATCGGGCTCCCTGCTCCGTGGGAAGCCTGTTTCTCTCTCTCCCACTCCCCCTGCTTGTGTTCCCTCTCTCGCTGTGTCTCTCTCTGTCAAATAAATAAATAAAAATCTTTAAAAAAGAGAGATA
Organism: Mirounga leonina; assembly: GCF_011800145.1. NCBI lineage: Eukaryota > Metazoa > Chordata > Mammalia > Carnivora > Phocidae > Mirounga > Mirounga leonina. The sequence continues at coordinate 3,569,218 of NW_023270274.1, forward strand.
GGGGAGAGGGGGAAGAGGAAAGGGGGAGAGGCAGGGGGAGGGAGGACAGGGAGAGAGGGGAAGAGAGAGGGGAGAGGGAGGGAGAGAGAGCAAGGGAAAGAGAAAGGAAGGGAGAGGAAGGGGGAGAGAGGGGGTGTGGGAGAATGAAGGGGAGGTGGGTTCGACAGGGGCTAGAGAAGAGAAAAGCAGCAGCTACCTAAGATCAGAAGTCAATGGAGGAAAGACTTGGTTGAGTGCCGGGCTCCCTCGGGGAAGGTAGAGATACAGCACTGGCTGCAGCTCATTGCTGAGTCAGAAGGAGTCATTGCTAGGACTTTGCCTCATCCCACACAGAGGGGAAAGGGTGCTGCATCTGACATCACTGCTCATCACCTTGTCGGCCAGGCCCATCCACAGGCACCTTCCTCCTGCAGCTGTACCAACCACATCCCCGAAATCTACAAGACACTCACTGGCAAGATGGTCACTAGCCCCTAGGTGCCTCACCTTGGGGGACATCACCAAAACTAATGACACAGTCGTAGCTCTGGATGGGCATGTTTTCTCTAAGAAGAGATTAAGATAGGGGCACCTGGGCGGCTCAGTCCATTAAGTGACCTACAGCGTTTCAGCTCAGGGTCCTGGAACTGAGCCCTACATCAGGCTCCACGCTCAGCAGGGAGTCTACTTGTCCCTCTGTTCCTCCCTGCAACGCCCTCCCCCCGCTCATGCTCACCCTCTCCCCTCTCTCTCTCTTGCTCTCTCTCAAATAAATAAATAAAAATGAGATTTTATTTATTCATTTGCTAGAGAGAGCGAGCACAAGCAGCAGAGGGAGGAGCAGTCTCCCTGCCTGGGATCATGATCTGAGCCGAAGGCAGACACTCAACAGACTGAGCCACCCAGGCGTCCCAAATTAATAAAAATCTTTTTTAAAGAGGGAAGACAATAAGATCTATCAATCAGAACAGTAGCCATGTGTAAAGAAATCAGATTTGGTGAATTTTTACATTGTACTTCTAAAATTGACTATCTGTTCCTTTTCATTTTGTACTTTTTTTTTTTTAAAGATTTTATTTATTTATTTGACAGAGAGAGACACAGCGAGAGAGGGAACACAAGCAGGGGGAGCGGGAGAGGGAGAAGCAGGCTTCCCGCGAAGCAGGGAGCCCGATGCGGGGCTCGATCCCAGGACCCTGTGATCATGACCTGAGCCGAAGGCAGTCGCTTAACGACTGAACCACACAGGCGCCCCTCATTTTGTACTCTTATAAACACGCATACACATATGCTCACGATCACACGTCCTCTTCTTGAGTGGGTGAGACTAAGGCACTGGTAGAAAAAGGAGCAGAGCCTCCAGGGGAGTGGTCTCTTCAACCCTGAGGAGGGAGGACAAGTGTCTTCTCCCTCCCTCTCTACACATTGCCACCCGAGGAAGTGCACGCAGCGTTTTTGGAGTGTGTATGTCTCTCGTTTGTTCAGATGGCAAAGTGTTTTAGCATCAACACATAGGAGCCATCCCGCCAGCCCATCTCGCTGGTTGCCCGTCCGCTGGGGCGCAGGGTGTGAGGCTACAGGACTCCACGAGCAGGTGGCTCTCTGCATAAACTCCGAGGGTAGCTTAGGAGGATGGCAAACCTGGGTTCTTAGGAAACAGTTATTTACCTTTATTATTATTATTATTATTATTATTATTATTATTAAATCCCTGGGTGTCCAGTCAACAAACAAATGCTTTTTCTAGAACAGCGTCCCACCAAAAAAAAAAAAAAAAAAAAAAGTTGAAGTTGATTAATGTAAGTTTAATGAAAATAAGTTTTGTTTAAATTGCAAAAGCAACCGAGTTCTAACAAATGCCTAGCTAATAAGACCAGTGTGAACATGTGAAACAGCTTTATCTGGAACCACAAATATCCCTCCTGTAACTAGCTTGGTTTCATTTGTGTGTGGTGTGTGCGCCCAAGGTCATGATGTAAAAATGTATTTCATATGGCAGGTCACGGTCAAGATAAGTTTGAAAGCCACTCTGCTCGATGCTGCTCTGTCCTAATGCTCCTTTGTGCTTTTGTTAGTTGTGAAAGAGATAAAGCTAGAGAGGCAGAAAGAAGAGACGCATGCTTGCTTACATTGCAAAGGGGAGTGGATTTTGTTCAAGGGTGAAGGGCTCCATTGAACATGAACTTGGGGAGTCATAAGGGCCAGGCTGCCTGTTGGAGCGAAGGGTCTGGTTGTGGTGTGGGAACTGGGAGTGTCTGTGGCTAAAATTCTGATAGTCTTGAGAAGAACCTCACTGCCCACAGGGATGGTAGAAACCAGCAGCCGCAACGGAATTCCGGGGCGTGTGAACAAACAGGAAAATTCACTTACCGGACATTTACGGAACAGCTACTGTGTGCCAGGACCTACTATAGGCATTGGACACAGAAAGGTTAAAATAACAACGACGATAACATTCGTGGGCCACTCACGACGCACAGGTGTGTTCTGAGCACTTGAGGCTGGAGGCACAGGTCTGGCGAGGATGTGGAGCCACGGGAGCTCTCGTGCGTCGCTGCTGGTACTGAAAAGGCTGCCGCCACTTGGGAAGAGAGTTTGCTGGTTGCTTACAAAATTAAATATACTCTTACCATGGGATCCAGCAATTGTGCTTCTTGGTATTTACCCAATGAATCGAAAACTGATTCACAACAACTCCATATGGATATTTATGGCGGCTTTACTCATAATTGTCAAAACTTGGAAGCGACCAAGATGCCCTTTAGTAGTTGAGCGGATAAATAAACTGTGGTCCATCCAGACAATGGAAAGTACTCAGCATACACACACACAAAAGAGCTGTCAAGCCATGAAAAGACATGGAGGAACCTTAAATACATATTTCTAAGTGAAAGAAGACAATTTGAAAAGGCTACACACTGCATGATTGAAACTAGAAGACATTCTGGAAAAGACACACACACAAAAAAACTATGGAGACAGTAAAAAGATCAGTGGTGGCCAGAGGTGGGGGTAGGCGGGGGGGATGATTTTTAGGGGGAGAACAAATGATATTTGGAGGAGTGCAAATACTCTGTATGATATGATAATGGTAGATACATACCATTATCCATTTGTCAAAACCTATAGAGTGTACAATACCGGGAGAGTGAGTCCTGGTGTAAACTACAGGCTGTGGGTAATTTTGATGTGTCAATGCAGGTTCACAAATTTTAGCTAATTTACCCCTCTAGTAGGGTGTGTCCATGGAAGGGAGGAAGGAAGGGAGGGAGGGAAGGAGGGAAGGAGGGAGGGAGGGAGGGAGGGAAAGAACGGACAGATGGACAGATGGACACTGCAACTGGAATTTTCAATCCAAAGCAGAACATACTAGAGTCTTAGAACACCCAAGCCACTGCTATTCAAACTTAATAATGTCTCATTAATAGGTAAATTCAGTGGTTTTTAAGCAGCATTGTTTAAAGAAATGGAATAGAAAGTAGCCTGAATTATACTTAATAAGGAGAGATATTCATTTGTGTCACTTTGGTTTCTGCTTTGTATGTGTATAACTTGTGCGCTCATCATGATGTAAAATTATGTTTTAAAAGTTCCAGGTCCTTGCCCTGTGCCCTTCTGTCGTGCCTTAATGAAGCATACTCTCAGGCTGGGTGATTCAAAGATTAAATGAGGGAGAATATCAGCGAGATTATTTTAGCAACTTTAAAGTGCGTCCTGATGAACCAAACAGGTAGTGACAGTCATTGGCAGCCTATGTGTCGAGGGGAGGGGCCTCAGGTGCTTAGAAGCCCTCCCAGCATTGTACCTGGGTCTAAATGCAATGCAGGAGATCAAGATGCAAAGACCAGGTGAAAAGAAAGTTCTAGGTGGATAGAATAAAATGCCAAGGCCCTAAAGCACCATGGGAACAATAGGGCAAAACAGGGTCTGGAGAGTCAGGTGAGTTCAATTTATATCCATTAACGTGTGAGGATACCTACAAGGGGGACCCCCCGGAAGACAGAAGATCTACAGATCAAACTTGGGATCCAGGTCTGAGGCAGAGATACAGACAGGTAGCTGCACTGGGAGTGGGGGAGCTCATTTCAGGAGAGTAAATCAAGAGAGAAGACATGGAAAGAATGGTCCTGCACAGTATCATTTCAGCAAGGGAGAAACGCATGTAGTCAGAGCACTTTTAAAACTGATATGTTCAATTTAATGAGTCAAATATTTACCCAGTGATATTTTTAGTGTATTATTTGCCTAGAGAAATGTTTCTTGTTCAGAGGGGAAAGGAACGTTTCATATGTATTCTGATTGTGTTCTCATAATTTTGAGAGATTTTCGTAGAATATCTTACCCCCTTACATAATAGTTCTTAAAAATGAAGGGTCTTCTTTGTAAAGATGCATTTGTAAAAGACAATAATAACCATAAAATTAGTCATGTGTAGCTCTAATCAAATGTAAATCTTAAGACTCTGAGCTTGAATTATATCTCCAACAATGTGTACGATTAGCAGGAAAATCGCCTATCTTGCTTATAAATATATAAATATTCACACATATATGAAATGTATATTGGCTATAAAAAGGATGACCCCTAGGCCTAATCCTGATATACATTCTGTGGTTTTAAAAATAGCAGGTAAATTTCCATTTAACTAAATTAGACTTTCAGGAGATGTAGGTATCCTTACAGAGGGCCACATTTTCCATTTGTTAGCCTAAAACTCCTTTAAATAGTTGGTTACTGCTGATGTTGCAAACGTCTATTTTTTATACCCGTAAGAAGCATGAAGGTGTCAAACACGTTCTTATTTCCTTCTTTTAAAACTTTTCCTTAGAAAGTGAAGAAAGAAGAAAGAAGAAGAAAGAAAGAAAGAAAGAAAGAAAGAAAGGAAGGAAGGAAGGAAGGAAGGAAGGAAGGAAGGAAGGAAGGAAGGAAGGAAGAAAGAAAGAAAGAAAGAAAGAAAGAAAGAAAGAAAGAAAGAAAGAATGAGAGAGAGAAAGAAAGAAAAAGAAAGGAAGGAAGGAAGAAAGAAAAGTATACAGATGAATTATTTAGTTGTCTTTTCCTTTCCCCCCTCCAAATCCTCACTAAACTCAGGAACATTGAATAGGTGGGGTAGATCATGTTACAAAATAGCAATCTAGGTAATACTGTCTGAAAATTCTTACCTTGTGTATGGAATAGAGAGGAAGGAACCTGCTCCAGGACATTCCTGTGCAAGCCCCCATGCCTGCCTTACCTCCTCCAACCTGTGCAGTGTGTTGATTGAAAGACCCACTGAGTCAAAGGACTGACCTCTCATCATCCCAGCCCGCCCGCTCACACTAATAAACAACCGTGGTACTCTGGCTTTCTCTTCTCCAAAGATGACCCATCTTTCTCAGAACAGAAATTATGTTTCTTATCTGGAAGGGTAAATATTAGCTTCTATTTCCTCTCAGAAGATCATGGCCCTCAGAGAATAAACCCATTATTTTCCAGCTTTATTGTACTCCCCTAATTCTCATTCTAAAGTTAAACATGATTTTTGCTATGGAGTGAAAAGGCAAATAAATATTGAATTTGCTGAAGATTTTCAAATGCATTCTCTTTCAAAGTCTAAAATACTAGATGCCCTCATGGTTTGCATGAAAATAATGCAACTGAGCTAAATTATTTCAAGCCTTCTGGCTAGAGTATGGATGTGTCCTGTGCTGGGGGAAGAGCAGTGTGGATCCACCATTCCATCCACCCACCCTCTTGTGGTGTGCCTCTTGTAGCTGGAACGGCTGGGAAATGTGTGACATGAGCCAGGAAGGGGACGCAGTGCTTGCCTTGTGGGAGTGAATATGAATTTTCACACACCGCCTTTGGGTTTTATACCTCTCCAGACTTCAGGTCACCCGGTATGCATGGGTGTAAATTCCTCTCGCTCCTATGGTTCCAAAAAATAAATCGCCAGCACGACCGGCCTGAATGTCACAAGTACGGATGCAGTATTTTTCTTTAGGATGCAAAAGGTGGGGGAGGGTACGGCGATGGTGGTATATATATTACACATATGATGGTCTGTGAAAAATGTGAAAACGTGGTACCATTTTATGTATTAAAGACATCAGAAAGCTGCAATGCTTGGATAATGCAGTATTATTTGCAGGAAGGGAACCTGGAAGGAAGCCGGTTTGGGTAATTTTACTAGTCCTAAGCGGCCGACTTCTCTTGTGAAACACTCTGGGCAGTATCTTGGGAATTACTCAAAGTTGCCAGATCGCTGGAGGGTGTGAAGCCAGTGATGACGACAGACAATGAATAGGAAGCGGCGGTTTTATTTTCATCCCCCCCCCCCCCCCCCGCCTCCATAATATCCACAGATGGGTAACAGCGACTAAATAAAGAAACACAAAGAAAAACGGGTTTCCAAGTGGCACAGCAGGATCGACCGGGCATGGGGCTGCTTCAGTAAGCCAGCCTGATCGCTCTGTCGCTGTCCTAAGAGCAGTCCGCCCCACCTTTCCACAGATGCAGGACGTCTTTCCACTCCAAAGTTGGGATGCACCTTGTTCTCTCTTTGGTCCAGGTCGTTAACTACAATAGCGAATGCCCCAGAAGGCATGCTTGCTCCTTGCGAGATTTTCTGGATGATGCCGCCTAGGAGGGCGCTGGGGACCCAGAGGGGGAGGGGACAAAGAGGAAGAGGGGGAATGGGAAGGAGTTGGGGCGGGGGGCAGCCCGGGGGAGGGGGCGAGCAGGAGACGCGGCGGGCCAGAGACGCATGGGCGGGGCTGTGGCGAGGCTAGCGGGTCCCAGGACCGGTTTGGAACCAGCCTCCGCAGGGCCAGATTGAACGCAAGGACCGGCCCCAGCGCAACCCCACAGACCGTTACTCCGGCCTCGGCCTGGGGCCGGACGCACGCGGGCAGGGCGCAGCCAAACCCGCCCGCCGCGGCTCAGATCGCCTCCGAAGGGGGAGAACAGACGGAGAAAAAGGACAAAACAGAACATGCAGACGGGGGAGGGGGCGGGAAGCCATTCGGGCTTTATATGGATTTCTTTGCCTTAGAAAAGGGGAGAAAGGGAAAAGGAGGAGAGAGCCCACGTGCCCGGGAGGTGTTGTGTTAAAGCGCCACCTTCCGTCGGCCGGGGCGCGGCGGGCTCCCCTGGCGGGCTCGGGCGCGCGCGGCCCCGGGAAGCAGCTGCGCCCACCCGGGGGCGCGCCGGGCGGCACCCGCCCGCTCCGGCGGCGCGCGCGCCCGAGTGTGTGCACCGGGAGAGCGGGCGCGCCGGGGCGGCTCGCTCGGACGGGCCTCCCGGGGACCCGGCCTAAAGGGGCGCCGGACCTGGCCGGACTAGCCCGGCTCGCCGCGGTGCGTGCGTGGCTCCCGCGCATCCCGGGGAGAGGCGCATCTGTGCACACACGCGGATTTTTGAAAAATAACATATTTCCAGACGTGCCTCCCCCCAGCCCCCATCTTTGCAAAGCAGCCGGAGGGCGGGGGAGGGGGTGTGGCCGAGGAGTTAATAAAGGGCGATGGGCGGAGCCGGCCCCCAGCCATTGGCTGGCCCGCGGAGTGATGTCACCCATATGACACCCTGATAACTAGTTGGGAGAGAGCCCTCAACTTTTTGCAGGAGGAGCGCGCGCGCCGGGGAGAGCTCGGGGTCCGGCGCTTGCGGCGGGAGCCTCGAGCCGGAGGGAGAGGGGTCCCGGGCTGCCTCGACCGCCGCCGCCTCTCGCGTCGCAGCTCCCCGCGCGCCGGCGGCCGTCGCCGCCGCAGCCGCCGCAGCCGCTGTGCGCAGCCTGGACGGGGGGGCGGGGGGGAGGGGGGGAGCCGCGGGCGCGGGGTACCGAGGACTCTGCAACTTGCCCGGGAAGGTGGAGGGGCGAGAGGGGGAGGGGGACCTCCGCACGAGACCGAGCGGCCCGGGTTGGAGCGCCCAGCCCCGCGGCGGATCATGGTGCAGCAGGCGGAGGGCTTGGAAGCGGAGAGCAACCTGCCCCGGGAGGCGCTGGACACGGAGGAGGGCGAATTCATGGCTTGCAGCCCGGTGGCCCTGGACGAGAGCGACCCGGACTGGTGCAAGACGGCGTCGGGCCACATCAAGCGGCCGATGAACGCTTTCATGGTGTGGTCCAAGATCGAGCGCAGGAAGATCATGGAGCAGTCTCCGGACATGCATAACGCCGAGATCTCCAAGAGGCTGGGCAAGCGGTGGAAAATGCTGAAGGACAGCGAGAAGATCCCGTTCATCCGGGAGGCGGAGCGGCTGCGGCTCAAGCACATGGCCGACTACCCCGACTACAAGTACCGGCCCCGGAAAAAGCCCAAAATGGACCCCTCGGCGAAGCCCAGCGCCGGCCAGAGCCCCGAGAAGAGCGCGGCGGGCGGCGGCGGCGCGGGCGGCGGCGCGGGCGGCGCCAAGACCTCCAAGGGCTCGGGCAAGAAATGCGGCAAGCCCAAGGCCCCCGCGGCCCCCGCGGCCCCCGCGGCCCCCGCGCCCGGCGGCGCCAAGGCCGGCGCGGGCAGGGCGGCCCAGCCCGGGGACCTGGGCGGCGCGGGCGACGACTGCGCGCTCGGCAGCCTGCGCGCGGGCGGCGCGGGCAAGACGGCCAAGTGTGTGTTCCTGGACGAGGACGACGAGGACGACGAGGACGACGACGAGCTGCAGCTGCGGATCAAGCAGGAGGCGGACGAGGACGACGACGAGCCGCCGCACCAGCAGCTCCTGCAGCCGCCGGGCCAGCAGCCGCCGCCGCTGCTGAGACGCTACAACGTCGCCAAAGTGCCCGCCAGCCCGACGCTGAGCAGTGCGGCCGAGTCCCCCGAGGGCGCGAGCCTGTACGACGAGGTGCGGGCCGGCGCGACCGCGGGCGCCGGCGGCGGCAGCCGCCTCTACTACAGCTTCAAGAACATCACCAAGCAGCAGCCGCCGCCGCCCGCGCAGCCCGCGCTCTCGCCCGCGTCCTCGCGCTCCGTCTCCACCTCGTCCAGCAGCAGCGGGAGCAGCGGCGCCGAGGACGCCGACGACCTCATGTTCGACCTGAGCCTGAATTTCTCCCAGAGCGCGCACAGCGCCAGCGAGCAGCAGCTGGGGGGCGGCGCGGCGGCCGGGAACCTGTCCCTGTCTCTGGTGGATAAGGATTTGGATTCGTTCAGCGAGGGCAGCCTGGGCTCCCATTTCGAGTTCCCCGACTACTGCACGCCCGAGCTGAGCGAGATGATCGCGGGGGACTGGCTGGAGGCGAACTTCTCCGACCTGGTGTTCACGTATTGAGAGGGGCGCCCCGCTTCTCGCTCTTTCTCTCCGCGGGGTGCAGAGCAGGGTTCCTCGGGAGGAAGTCGTGGTGGTCATGATGATGATGATGATGGTGGTGGTGGTGGTGGTGTCGATGGTGGTGGTGGTGGTGGTGGTGGGGTGGAGGGGAGACAAGAAGATGCTGATCTTGATATGATGTCGTGACACAAAGAAATTGGAAAAGATGATGAAAATGTCGGTGGAGTTAAAGTGAAATGAGTAGTTTTAAAACATTTTTCCTGTCCTTTTTTTGCTCCCCTCCCTTCCTTTATCGTGTCTCAAGGTAGTTGCATACCTAGTCTGGAGTTGTGATTTTTCCCCCCAAAATGTGTTTTTGTAATTACTACTTCTTTTTCCTGAAATTCGTGATTGCAACAAAGGCGGAGGGGACAGGGCGGGGGAGGGGAGGGAGGACCCGCTCCGGAAGGCGCTGTTTGAAGCTTGTCGGTCTTTGAAGTCTGGAAGACGTCTGGAGAGGACCTTTTGGCAGCACAACCGTTACGCTAGGGAGTTGGTTGGAGATTTTTTTTTTCTTAAGAGATCTTAAAGAACTGGTGATTTTTAAAAAAAAAAAACAAAAAAAAAAACAAACACAAAAACAAAAAAGGGACCATTGCAACTTTTTTATTTTATTTTATTTTTTTGGAGGGAGAAAACTGATGTCTTCTATGCATCCGATTCTTAACAAAACTGCAGGGAGCTTGAAAAAATGCAGACTGTACAAACGCTCACAAAAAAAAAAAAAAAACTGTGAACTGACTTAAGATCAGAGTTTACTTTTCAGATCAAATTGTTTATGGTTTTACAAATGTGATTTCTACTTGCCAACTTTTTTTTTGTAACTTGTTCCCTTATACCTCCTTGATTGAATACCAGACAGCCTAGACCTCAGTACAAAAGGTATTGAAACATTTTTGATACATAACAGACCTCAGTCTTTTTTAAAAATTAATATATTTTCAGGCGTATTTTTGTACAGTGAAAAGGGAACATTCTTGCTGTGTTTTTTCAGTAAGACTTTCAGGCACTTCTTCCCTTTTGATTTTTTTCCTCTGTTTTTTTTGTTTTGTTTTGTTTTTTGGGTTTTTTGTTTTTTTTAAGCATGCAAGTATGTTGGTACGTGATGTCCTGGTTTAAAAAGGATTAAAATTTTTAAGTAATCCTTGCATCTAAAGGCCTTGTGGTTTAAAAAAAAAACAAACTTTTTTTTGTACAGCTATAGTAGAGATTTGTTCAATATTTGTAGGTAAAGATTTATTGAAAATGGTGATATAGACCTCAGAGCTGTTATCTTAGTTTAAAGATTGTATATGTACTGTACTATACTAGGACTTTATGTATCTCATACGCTGTGATATGTGGATGGGGCCCCAGATGGAAGGTTTGAAACTGGATTCTCGATTTTTAGCTAAAAAAGAAAAAAAAAGGCACATAGTTTAAAAAGTTTCTCATTTTGTGCAATATAATCTAAATAAAGTACAGACCATCTGCATATTTTGTAGCAAATGGTGGCAAAGCAGACTCAATGCACTGTCGACATCATTGCCTGTTTTTTTTTTTTTTTTTTTTTTTTGTGCTGGAAGTCTGTATCCTGACAATTTTAATAAATCAGCTGGAACTGATAGAAACGCGCATCGCCAATAGTCTCTATAGAAGTCAAACTGGAGGTCGTGTTGTCGCAGCTCAGTGACGAGGCTGTTGTGTGCGCGGGTGGGAGGTGGGGGTTAGGCTGGAAAGTGTTCAATTGGCAGGCCCATTTCTTTTTCCTCTGCCTTCCGTGGCTAGTTACTGAAAACGAGGGAGGAGGATTCTTTCTCTGCCTTCCCTTTCCTCCCCCCGCCCCACCATTTCCTTTCTCACCTCCTCCTCCACTCCCACTCTCTCTCCACCCATCCTGGCGGGCAGCGCCGAGAAGCCCGGGGAGCCGGCCGGGAGGGGCGGGCTCGGCGAGGACACGGTGCCAGCGCGCGCGGTCAGTGTCCCGCGCTTGCCGGGGGGTGTGCGTTCTCTGCTCCGGGCGGCGTCCCGGCTGCGCGTCGCGGTGACAGCCGCCCTCGGGGCGCTCTGATCCCCGCCGCTCCCCCTCAGAGGGTGGGGACGGCCGCTCCCGGTTTTGAATTTTTTCCCCCTGACGCCGCATCTCCGTGTGGGCGCAGAGGTAGATGCTGTGGGGAGCGAGGCCACAGTCCTGGATCTCGAGTGGCGACGGGGGCCAGGAGGAGGTTGTCGGGTCCGTCTCTTACCGATTTGTCGGGGCGGCGGGAGGAACATGGCACCGCCGCCGCCCTCCGAGCCGCGGCCACCGGGGTGTCGGTGGGGCGGCGGAGGCACGGGGGGCGCGGCCTGCGGCGGTGGGGCCCGGAGGCGCGCGGGGACACCGCCCTGGTGCCCCGAGGCCCGCAGCGTGGCGGGGGGAGAAAGCCAACGGGCGGTGGGCGGGGGAGGCGCCGCCGCACCCGCGTGGCCTGCGCCCTCGCGCGCGCGCCGGCTCCCGGGCCGCCCCGGAACTTGCCTCCGGGCGGGCCGCCTGGTAAGGGGGTCCGGCGGCGCCGTGGTTCTTCCCCCACGGCCCTCCCAGGGTCCCGGCCGCGGCGGCGCGGGCGGGATCCGCACCCCGCGCGCGCTCCCTGCTCGCTGGGGACCGTTTGCCCGCCCCGCTCCCTTCTTCTCCGCTCTCCTGTCCGCACACCCGGCCTGTGTCCGAGCGCTCCCCGCGGCAGGCCCCGGCTCCGGCCCCCCTTGCGTGCCTTCCGCCCCCCTTTCCCTGGGGGCCGCGCCGCGGGGGCGGGGAGGCCACGCGGGGCCCGGCGCGCCAGCCCCCCAGCCCCACCTCCGAGCTGCGGCGCCTGCAGCGGGGGAGGTTTGCAGCGGCTTAATTGAAACTCCGGGCCGAAGCACCACAACCCTTTTTTTAACCCACCGACAGGATTTACCAAGGTTCGGCCTCCATTTTTCCGGAGGTTTGGCGAGACCAAATGCATGCGTCGGCACGGCACGGGAACTGCTGGGCCGCAGGGGCCCCGCACCCTCCCCGTCTCCCCTCCCACTTCTCCTCGGCCCCTCTCTCCCCCGCGCTCCGAGCCTCCACCCCAGCCTCCCTCCGGCCCGGGCGAGCCTCCACCCCAGCCCCCAGCCCTGGGATGCGAAGCCAACCGGCTTTTGCTACAGATGGACCGATTTCTGTGGCTTTTTCCTTTGGGTGAACCATCAGATTTCAGTAGTACACTTGGGGAAAGGAAGGGCTGGTGGTGTTAACAAGGTTCTCGATATAGAACTGGATTTCTGGAGTTGTTTACCTTTTTTTTTTTTTCCTTTCTTTCTTTCAAAATGATAGACTAATGTAGTCATTGGTCGGACATTTATTTTAGCCACGAATAATTGAACCAGCGGTTTACAATTGACAATTCTCTGTGCTGGTGGTTTTACGTGGCGGCCCTCTGCTGCAGTCCTGAAACTTGTTGAAAACACAAACCCATTTATAAGACTGAGTCTATGTATTTTGAAAACCTGAAAACTTTGCATGTGTTTTATGTTTTAATCATAGATGAATCTTGGACATTTTTTGTGGTGAGGTAGAAACTTTAAGTAAATTAATAACATAATTGGCCTCGGGATGGAAACAAATAGTCTTGATTTAATAATAATATCTTTTTTAAAAGCTCTGTAGCTAAGTTCTTGAGAGTAAAATAAAAGAAAAATAGGTGGTCAGCGAACTAAATTAAAAACCTGTTAGAACTCAGGACAGGCGCTTGGATGCGCTTTTAACCATATTTAAGGCTGTTTTGATGAATGCATTGTGAAAATCATTCTTAATGAATTCTTTATTGAATGTCTAAAACATAATATAATACACAGGTATTCTTGCCACTGGATAGTCTTCAATAAAAGTTTAATTGCATTTTTTTTTTTTTTTGGTCTCTTAAGTAAGTCTTATTTTTAACTAAGCATTGACAGAATATCTTAAAATGGTAACATGGGGGTGGGGGGTGGGCGCTGAGAGCGCCGCAGCCTAGCCAGTGGGTATCCTGCTGTTTATAACTAGTTCACAGACTTTGATGATGGCATTTTGGTAAGATTTCCAACTGTAAGACCTTAAACCAGCATTCTCTTATTAATTCTTTAAAATGTGGAAATAATCTTCCAGTTCTTACACTCTGATATGCATCCCTTTTATTAAAAAAAAATAATAACGCTAATAAAAGGCAGTGTATTTAAACTGTGCTTTGCAAATATTATGTATGTTATGAATGACTACAGTCACAGGGCAAATTATTTGTAGAATGATTATCCTTTAGCTAGAGAAAGATCATTACAACCCTTTTGGGCAGAGATGTTTCTTTGTAATGTTAATCAAGGGGAAGTGATTTTAATATGCATGCGTATAGCAGTCAGGAGGATTTAGTTGTTTTTATGCTATTTTTATTTTTTGAAAAAGAGAAAGACTCAAAAGGCAAAACTTGTCTTTCTCTTCTCTGGGAGTTAAAACCATCCTCATTTGATATTGGTCCAGTAAAAGAAATTTACATTTCTTTTTCACTTCAGAACTTAAGTGACTTTTGCCTAAGGAATCTGAGAAATAAAGCAAATAAGTTGCTCTATTTTAAAGTAGTCATTCAATATAAATATATTATATCAATCTTAACTTTTTTATTCTCTGGATGATTAATAATATGTATATTCTTACTTTTTCTTCCAATGGGCATATGTATCCTTGTGGACATTTTGGAGAGACGTTTTCTTGTACTCTCCCATTTATAGGATCTTTATACTCTTTTACCGCGTGGTCCCCTGCTTTTAACAGATTTCTGAGGCAAATATATTTGTGCTTTTTTTTTTTTTTTTAATGTAGGATGACCAGCAAAAAAATAGTTTACTGAGTTGTCGATTTTATCAGTAGATAAGAAACCTTCTTTATTACAGTTTCAGGGAAGATTTTTTCAGGATATTTCTCAGTTATTCTAAGGGCCAAATTTTATAAAATTTCCATTAGGAATGTCAGTTTCAAATACCCTTTGTATAGCCTAGGCCTGTGGGGGTACCGAGTCTGAGCCTTATGTAACCCAACACAGGAGTTCATGAGTTCCCAAAGTAACTGTCTCCGTGCAATGATTCTTGCACATGCTTCTCAGAGATTGGGCTTCTTTTAATTATTGCTTCTTTCTCACTGTTCATTTATTTCATTTATTCTGCCATATCCCCTTTTATTTGGTGATCTGGCAAATTCTGCTCTTTGGTAAGAACTCCATTTCCACTTGGTTCGGGGTTTTTGTTGTTGTTGTTGTCGGTTGGTTTTGGTTTTTGGTTTTTGCCCCTCGTGTCGAGCCCACGTTTTCAGTCACAATAAATATTAAACAAAATTTATTAAACTCAACTCTTTTTCCATTTTACTTTGCTGCTGGCTTTTCTTTTCTCTTGACTCCTAACATGCCTTTTTTTTTTCTTTGAGGTTTTGCTTTTTTTTTTTTAGCACTACCTATATCCATTAGCTGCCTAATTAGTTTTATCTATTCCATGTGGATGCAGTGAGTTTATAAGAGAATTTCACAAACAAGTAGTTTTTTAGTGAACTTAAACAGAATTTTAAAGGAGACCTATTTTTATACTCAATAAAAGCACAAAAGTGCAGAAAGTATAAAATGGCTTACAAAGGGAAACCTAAGTTCATAATGTTCCATGTATAAAAGTAATAATTTTATTGGGTAGAGATACTCTTAAAAGATTCAATACCTCTGCCAGTGCACAGATAGGACTGTTGTAAATGACTTGGGAACTTCTGGTTGCCTGTGGTTGCAGAGAACTTCTCCGTCGAGAAAACCAACCAGTGAAAGCAATATGACGGAGTTGACATGTGGTTTCGTACAAGCAGTTGAGGAATTGAAAGAGCCTGGATGTGCGTTCGTGGAGGCTTCCTTGTCGTGGTTTGATCAAACTTCTTTTATGTAGTCACGTAGACGTGGGTTTTCTCTGCTGTGAAAATTACAAATAAAGCAATATGACAAAAAGTTTGAAAATGCGTAGAAAATATTTACTCTAGGGTCCTTGAAGGGACTTTGATGTTTATGTTACTTTATGAGACAGATGACATTCCCGCTTCAGAAAAAGAAAAAGCGACTGGAAATAATCACAGGATACCGTAGAAAGAATTTTGATCAAATAGCTATTGACAAAGGGCCCTCTAACACATTTTTCTTCATCCAGCTTATGTTCAAGAACACAATGCCCCATCCCTTGAGTCACATAGGGAGAAACGTTATATACCATTACCATTAATTTCCCATTTTGTCTACTTTTTACTCTTGTACATATGTTGTGGGTTGAAGAGTCTTTTGCATTTGTTGGTGACACCCTTTTTTGAACGGACTGTTTCAAAGCGGAGGCCTCCTTTTCCGCTCTGGGGCTCCTGGTGGTCATGGCATCCCACGCTGCTTCACGGTGGCCCCCGGGACAGAGCCACCTGAAGAGCGAGAGCAGTTTTCAGCATGACACTGTTGCCAAGTCTGTATTTTCCAAGGCCACATGAAACTTACTTTGAGAGCCACTCCAGGTTTGGGAGCAGAAAGGCTGAAAACCCTTTTGTTTAGAAGTCTGAGTGGTTTGGGGGGGGGGACCCTGTTTTAGAGTTTGCATGCCAGCCCACGCCCTGAGCTGTGAAACAGAGAGAGGGTGAAGCTCCCCGAGGCGGCGCGCTGGAGGATGAAGTGTTTGGTAGGACTAGGGGGAAAAGAAAATGCATGGCAAAGTTTCGTCTTCTTGTCGACTATCTAGCATGCAGAGTTTAGTGTGTTCGAACAGTGTAGGACGTTTGCTGTATCAAAGTTGTAAAATTAAGCATTATTTATTGAAAACTATGTATTTTTTGTAAAAACCTGATCACATAGAGAATATCAGTGGCTTGTGCTCGTGCTCCGATGGAACCAGCTTCGTGACCCACCCTCCTTGGTATGCAGTGTTATTGCTCAGGGTTGAAAATAGTATACCCCAATGTCTCTTTGCAAGAGTTTTTCACAGAGGAATACATTTGTTCAAAAGACTCTAATAAAATTGTGTGATCGATCTGCACTTGTGGCTTTTATGTGACTCGTTTCCAGTTTTGCATTTGGTGACTACCGTACCATTTCCTAAAGGGTTGTCCTCCAAGCTGATCATCCCAGACAGGCTTGAGGAGTCCTGGATGTCAGCCTGGACAGGAAGAGACCCCACAGGAACGCTCTGGGCGGGTTTGAGAGCCGCTGACAGTGGGAATAAGCATGACAATAAGGCCTCGAGATTTTTAACTGGCCAGTCGAGTGGACAAAAGCATGAAGTATAGCAAGGCAGATGAACACGCTTGATCAGAAATACTTCAAGTAGAAAATGAAGGGAAATTATCAGGGCCAGTTGCTGTTGAATTCAGTGCCAGCAAACTCCCATTTCTCTGTGTCCTTTTTTCCCCCCCATCAACGATTTACAGTGTAAATGTATTTTGACATAGAAATCATTCTGTATTGAGATTCTTGATATAAAATGCTTTTATGGATGCCTGTAAGTGATCCTTGGAATTATGATCAGATTTTTTTAAAGATGTGTTTACATGGTGAGTGTTTGTTGTATATTAAATTTGGTTTTGTAGAAACATTTGTGTTGTACTGTAACAAATTTCCAAGTGCACCATTAACACAACCACCCTTAGGTAAAATTTTTTAGTTCTACCAACTTCCACTTTTCACACCACAGGACAAATATCAGAACTATCGATGGCAACACTGACGAATCATTATATAATCAATGTTTCCACTTTATTCCTGAATATTTTAGGATGTCTTTCACTTTGGTAGGGTTTTATTTATTTATTTATTTATTTATTTATTTATTTTGAAGGAAACAGAGTGTATACCCTGAATCAGTTTTATCTAGTAAAGAATTCCTTGCAGGGCGCCTGGGTGGCTCAGTTGGTTAAGCGACTGCCTTCGGCTCAGGTCATGATCCTGGAGTCCCGGGATCGAGTCCCACATCGGGCTCCCTGCTCAGCGGGGAGTCTGCTTCTCCCTCTGACCCTCCCCCCTCTCATGTGCTCTCTGTCTCTCTCATTCTCTCTGTCTCAAATAAATAAATAAAATCTTTAAAAAAAAAAAAAAAAGAATTCCTTGCAATTAGCAGGAAAGGATCATGGCCACTGGACAAGTTTCAAATTATTCATTGGGACTCCTTGCACTATTTGTGACACTACTTGCCTTTCAATGCTGTGGGTTTTTTAATAAAAATAGAAATTATTTTTTTAATTCAATAGTTAAGTTTATTGAAGGGACAACTTCAGCCCCTGCTAGGAAAACATATAAAATATGAAAACTTTGACTTTACTATTCTCCCAGTAAATCTGGGAGTCAAAGAGGGAGGTGATGTACCCTTACTCCAGTGATTGTTTATCTGTAAGGCTCCAGAAAAATAGTATGCCTGGACAGAATGTCTTCACCCAAATATGGATGATAATCTTGTCAGAAGACACATTGGTTCTACCTGAAAGTAAATACTTTTATGATACGTGTAGCTTGGTGAATTTGAAATAACGAAATCCAGATTTTTGGCATTGGCAAAAGCACATAGAACTTCATTAAAATGGGGTGCGTTTTGATGTTTTGAGCACAATGGAAGTGGAGAGAGGCCACAGCAGATGACTTGCTCCTGCTTTATATTTTGTCGTCCCATAAGACTGGATTGCAGGGCTACAAATTTTGTCATCGATGATCACAATGAAAGCTGGACCTAACTGTAATAGGCAGCACAGGAGTAGATCTGGAAAAGTCAGGGGAGATGGAGGTCACCCTTTAGATTTCACTTTCCATGAAAAAATCACCAGTGCACATCTAGCTTGAGCTTACATAGCATAGATGGCCAGCATTTGCTGACCTTCCTGTCCCACACTCCCCTTTCCTGCTGGACTAACTGACCACATCCCCCTTGCTCTGCCCCGACCGGGGCCAATATGGCTGGGTGACTGCCAACTAAAAGGTAGTGCATGGATGATAGGCTTGCTTGTAACCTGGAACTCATTTGTCTCTTAAGAGTTAAACTGAACTAATAATCAGACTCGTTCCCAGATTTTGGGTTGAAAACACAGATTGGCCTAGTTCTCTACAAGATTTGAGTTGAGAGGTCATGAGGGGATCTTAGGGCTGGAGTAGCCATTCGGAACTGAAATGAAGTCAAAACCAAAAGGACAATTGGAAGACAGAACGGGGAAGCAGAGAAATCATGAGGGAGAACCATCTGTCTCCTGGAAGAAGTACTCCTGTGTGTCTGGGGAGGCGATGGGGTTCCAAGCGGCTTTTCAGCCCCAGTTCAGTGGGTTTATACGCTAAATCAGTGGCCGCTGATGACCTACCCAAGAGTTATTTGGCCATTTGTCTTTACCAACCAAAACCTTATTTTGGTTTGAATGGCAATAGGATCAGCCAAAAACGACCTTCTCTTGCCTCCCTTGCAGAGAGAGGTGACCTGTGACATGGTTCTGATTGAGGAGATGTTACTGAGAGTCGGTCAGTGAGACCTTCAGGAAAACACTTCTGCCAGAAAGCCTCTGTGGTGGGCACATGCCATCCTTCCATTGCTTCCTCCCGCTGAGTATAGTCATGTTGGCTGGAGCTACAGGTGTGAGCATGAGCAGAGGGAGAAGAGGGCCCCGAATCCTTGACCAGCCGCCAAACCAGCACCAACCACTGCCTGCGTGTAAGTCACAGTTATTCAGATTTTCTGGTAAATGTGGCCAAACCCAAACCATAGGGCACTCCTACTTCCTTGGGATTATTTGCATGGATCTGTGTTTCTTTTAACCCAATGAGCAAAACTAAAACAGTCTAGATGGCCAAAGAGCTGGGATGATGTGCTAAATGTTGGCAAGTAGATGGAGTTCAGTGAGACTCACAAAGGTGGAAATAAAATTTAAAAAAAAATGGTAAAGTTAATGAAATGACAAGAGTTTTCACAGTCACAAACACGGTATCGATTTAACTGCTGAAATCTTAGGATGATTTTTAGGAAATATTTATATCAAAGACCTGAGAGTTACTTTATATTTGCGGAGCTCCTCAGCTCTTCAGGATGATACAATAGCCCCCATTTGTCTTCATATCTCAAGTGTGTCACGACTCCTTTGCCAAGAAGTAGCTTTCCTGGGTGCAGGGTCCCCCCACAAGACCTTTCTCACCACCAGATTAGGTTACGTCCCGTCTGACTAAGTATATGCCATCTTCAAAGGAAGAGGTCCTCCAATACTGTGGATTCCTATTTGTCCTTTGTAGCTAAAAGGTTGGCTTTTTAACTCATAGAATGTCACAAGCAACAAATTCAGAGGAGTGATTACAGGACTTAAGAAGTTGTAGCAGCAACAGAGAAAAAGAAAAGGTGGCAGGTTAACAAGGAACCTGTAGAAAGAAAACAAAAAGCTCAAAAGACGGATAGTCTTGTGTGAGGATAGACAGATGGATTCATGATCCTGACTCGATCACTCTGTGACATGTCATATTACGGAAGTCAGTGTTTGCAAAACTGATGCTAAGCCATCCAAAAGAGCTGCAGTCATGTTTATTTTGGACTATTTAACAGGGCAGGGAGGTAAGACATCTTCAATATTTCTACTCAACGTAATTTTAAATCAAATCAACAAGTTCTAGAAGAATCACTTTGGCCTAAGCCCTTTTCACTTGCTAGTGTTTTACAAATAAAAATGTAGTTTTGGTCCAAGAGCTCGTGGGAGATACTACAAGGGAAGCCTTTGTCTGGGCAGGTCCACAAGCCAAAGAGGCAAAATAGAACATTGCAACTAGGTCGACAGGACAGCGCTGGGCAGCAGAACCACCACCACGCGAGACTCAGATCCCTCCACTCAATCTGCGTCTGTGCAACCCAGGGAGGTGAACAGATGCAGGTGAGGTCAGTTACAAAGGCTTTCTGAGCACGGGGACGGGAGTCATGAAGGAGCCGAAGGGCTTGGGCATCGGCGAGGGAGAGCCAAGTGCAGCCAGAAGCCAATTGGAGAGATGTAGGGTGAAGCCTGCTGGACCGACAAGATGGTCAGTCACAGCAACAAAGCAGGGCGCGATCGGGGAGGCCCGGGCCCGTGACCCTGAGTTGCGTGAGAGCCGCTAGCCAAGCGCAGGTGCCTTTGGAGGACAAGGGAGCAGGAGAATGGATACAGAATGGGGGATGGAGAATAGAATTTTGGTCCCGCTCCAATTACAGGAAAGAAAAGGCAGAAGAAAAAGAATGACAGTCTGTACATCTGAGCTTTCACTTGGTTGATGACATCAGTGGGAACAGAGAAGGGGGGGAGGGGGCTGTTGGAGAGAGATCATGAGCACTCTTTTTATGACAGTTGATAGTTTAGTCCTCAGAAGAAGCATCTGTTGTAGAGAAATGTCCTTGGAGTAAAGAGTCACCTGGGGTGACCCCATTAACACCTGTGGGCTGGCCCTGGAGCTCTCCCCGCTCCTGCCCTGCACCTGGTCCTGTCTGGATGCCGAGTTCCATGTCACCCCCTCTCTGGAAGGGCTCAGCCTGAGGAGGAGCCCAGGCTCTGCGGCGTGAGTAACCTGGCTTCCAGACCTGTGTCTGCTACTTTCTGCCATGTATCCCTGGAGAGGTTACTCAACCACACCGTGCTTCCTTGTCCTCTGGCTGTTGTAGGAGAATCTAAGCATAAGTTTGAGTAAATGAGCTCCTCGGGTCACAAAAAGAACTCAGTAAATAAAAAATATTGCCCTAGGGCTACCACCATATGAAGGCAGAAACCCTTCTGGGTTGGGCCCCACGTCCCCAGAACCTGGCCCCACGTCCCCAGAACCTGGCACAGAAGCCTGGTGGCAGCTTCCTAAAATGTGCGCAGAAGTGAGATGTGAATTGGAAAGCTCTCGAGCCAGGGATGTGGGGAGCGTCAAGATGGAGACGTCGAGTGGCCAACCCTTGTGAGTGAAGAAGGAACCCCTCCCCCCACATCGGTGGAGACGCGGGGTTTCAGAGCAGGAAAAGAAACTGTGAGCAGAAAAGACACTGGCATCCATGACTTCCTCTCCAGTGTTCTCCCCCCTTAGGGGAAGATGAAGCATAGCCCTTCATCGATGTGACAGGAGCTGCCTTCTGGAGCAGGGTTTTCGACCGTAGTGTCTGGCTGTGACCCACGTGAAGGCCGGCACTCGCATGGATGAGAGATGGGACCTCTTAAAGACATAGCAGGAAACGATTTGAATCGTGAGACAAGATCTCACAGTGACTGCCGTGGTTCATAATGACCCCCAGTAGCAAGGCCACATCCGGAACGGCTGGTCACCCTGGTTTATTCTGTACGTAGGACAGGCTACAGGTTAAAGTCCTTTCTCAGCGCTGCATCCCTCCAGAGAGCACAAGGATGTTTTGAGACACTGTGATTTTTAAAAATAAACCCATAGTCTCCAAACTGTAGTGTGCCAGCAATTGTTAGTTAGAAACTACTCGTGAGAGTCCTCACAACTGATTGCACGTCCCCATCCACGTGGAGAAGTTGTGAGCATGCAACAGTCTCCGGGAGACAGGCTGCTCAGCGTCCCCGGAATTGTGCAGGATCCTCTGAGGGATGGGGGGAGGAGGGACGTAACGGTGCTTTCTTTCTTTTTTTTTTTTTTTTAAAGATTTTATTTATTTATTTGAGACAGAGAGAATGAGAGAGACAGAGAGCACATGAGAGGGGGGAGGGTCAGAGGGAGAAGCAGGCTCCCCGCTGAGCAGGGAGCCCGATGTGGGACTCGATCCCGGGACTCCAGGATCATGACCCGAGCCGAAGGCAGTCGCCTAACCAACTGAGCCACCCAGGCGCCCAACAGTGCTTTATTTCTATTTATTTTCTAGCTGACAAAAATGAAGTGACTTTCCCTTATTAACATTAATAATCGGATTAACAGTAGCGCATGTATATAATTTTGAAAATAATACCCAGATTGGAGCTGACTGTTCCAAACACGTGGCGGCTGGAATTGTGTGATGGGACAAGATCAGAGGCCCCTGTTCTGGGAAAGAGCAGAGATGGCATGCGGTCATACAGGGCCAGGGGATGGAGAGTTGAGAGTGGCTCCCAGTGCTGCCGAGTCCCCAGGCCACCTGCTCGTGGTCGGACTTGCCTGCCTCTCTGGGTCTCTGTTTTTTCCTGCATAAATCGGTGGCTGAACTAGATCGTACTTGAGGTTTCTTTCAGGCCTAACACATAATACAATTAGTTCCTATTTATTGACGCTCATGGTGCCTGCTTGGGGGCATTGGTATAAACCCATGCTTTGGGAGATGGCAGGTAGGGGTGGTGAAAGGATGGGGCCAGACAGCCAGACACTCTTGGCCTGTGCGAGCTGGGAAAGGCTAGCCCTAGCGAAAGTTGTCCGCCTTCAGAATGTTTCAAACACCCAGGAGCCCAAACTAAATGGTCATTGGCCCCCGTGTTTTGTTTTATCGTTTGGGGGACGGTCTGTGGTTTTCAAGGCCCTGGTTACTCCTTCTAAGAGAGAACTTTGGTGTTTGAACTTTATCCTTATTGCTACAATTTTTACAGGAGTTTAGAATTATTTTCCAGGCCAACAAATATTCAAAATCAAGTTCGATGTAATTCTTTGGGAAAGAAAAAAAGCATATTGCTATCTCAGTTGACACACTGCTTTAACTGAGAGGGTATGACCGGAGTATGAATGCAGACAACACAGCATTTCAGAAAGAATAAATCTGGTTTCTAAACTTACCAAACAAACATCAAAATCACATCCTTAAAAATACAGACCTCTGGGCCCACTTCGCAAAATACCGATTCAGTGTGTTTGGAATGAGACCGAGAATCCATACTTTTAATCACTGTATCCAGCTGATTCTGAGGCTCTCTTGCCACAGACCAGTTTCTGAGATCAATTGGGCCTTACACCAGTGAGGGGATCACAAAACATTGTTTTGTCAAGAATTAGGGTCAAGTCATGAGATTTCCATTAATAAACACACCCTTGTCACCACCTCTCTACAATGGCCGTGCTTCCTTCGGTGAACTTCTGCTGTGTGTTGAATGCTGAGCTTGCACAGATTCAAGACTGTGCTTAGCTTTCAGGCCTCTGGGCAGCTGAGCCAGAAGACGTCTGCCGTCTCCACCTGTACGGAGAGCTGCGGGATGGGGCACTTGGGTTTGGGGTTGATTTCCTGATTTTTAAACCTCTTTATGCCTCCTATGCCCACTTTGGAGTCTTGTCGAGACCTGAGATCCATATTACATGCATGCAGCCTGAGAGCTGGTGTAGACCAAACCATACAAAGTCGACACCTAGATTTCTTCATTGCTTCCTCACTGAGTGATGTTGCCACAGGAAAAGTGGGAGAGGGTGGGTGAAATTGGGAAAACAGAGAAAAATGGGAGAACTTAGAGGCCTGTGAATAATCAGCCATCCTGAATATTTAACATAGTCTTGATGCTCACGTCACCTCTCGGTGCATCTTCTCAGAAGGGGTGTGTTGCACCCCTGTGATCATAAGGTGCAGCGACAAATGTGAGGATAGTTTTTAAATAATGGGCAAATAGTAATATCACTCGAAGTTTGTGCGTTCGGATTTTTACCCACCTATAAAATAAGGATCATGATCTTTGCTTCCTAAGGGCGTTCTATTGTTTAGTGAACTTTGCACAGCTTTCTGAGACGTACTGACTGAAATGACTTGGCATTAAACCTGGCATCTGTTTGTACGGAGCTCTGGAACTGGGTCCTAAGGCAGAGGGAAGAAAAAGCGAAATCTGGTTGGGGGCAGACAATTTGTTATACTCCTTAACATACAGAATAAAACAGAAGATGGAGATGTTCTGCAAGACATAACAAAGAATCAGACAGGGACGTTCCCCGCATAATTTCAGGGAGCAGATAAAAAAAAGAAGAAAGAAAGAAAGAGAAAGAAAGGAAGGAAGGAAGGAAGGGAGGTAGGAAGGAAGGAAGAAAGAAAAGAAAGAAAGAAAGAAAGAAAGAAAGAAAGAAAGAAAGAAAGAAAGAAAGAAAGAAAGAAAGAAAGAAAGAAAGAAAGAAAGAAAGAAAAAGAAAGGAAGGAAGGAAGGAAGAAAGGAAGGAAGGAAGAAAAGAAAGAAAGAAAGGAAGGAAGGAAGGAAGGAAGGAAGGAAGGAAGGAAGGAAGGAAGGAAGGAAGGAAGGAAGAAAAACTAGCCCCTGTGTGACGGGAGGGGAATTGTTACTCCCTGAATACAACGGATCGTGGATGGAAGAAGTCTTAGGAAAGGAATATCGGCACAGTACATACAGGGGACATGAAGGACAGGAGGATACGGTAGTGTACATCGGAGGGATTTGTCTCGCCAGGGAGATGGAATTTGACAGGGACGAGTGGTGTTGGTATAGTCCAGAGACAGAGAGAGGAATGGAGATCGCATTGCAGGTGCAGCAGGAAGCTGGTCCCCACTGACAAGACCAGACCTGAGCAAGGACACATGGGGGCTTAAGGAGAACAAAAGGGCAGATGGTTCACACTAGGGTCCGAGGGTGGTGGGAAACTGTGCAGAGCAGAAAGCACATGACAAATTGGCCCAGTGCGGGAAGACCATTAGCTCTTGCCTCACAGAAATCCGTAAATGACATAAACAGAGCCCTTCCAGTATTGGCCGCCCACTTGGTAAAAGTGGTTCCCGTGTGGAACCCAGACTGGCAGAAGTTGCACAGTTGACCCAGAAAGCAATCTGGGAGGATGACAAACCAGACCCCTGAAGAATTACATGAGGCCGTGGAAGCGCCTTCCTACCAGTAGGGACAACATTCGCCCAATCCAATTCCAATTATGAAGTTGCTCTTTCAAGGCAGCTCAATTAGGTGTATTAGCCCAGGATTCTGCAGGGAAGGAGAACCAATGGGATGTAGGTACAAAGAAAGAGATTTATTATAAGGAATTGCTTCCAGTGATTATAGAGGTTTGGCAAGTCCAAAAAAAAAGAAAAAAAGAAACCTACTGGGGTAGACCAGACTGCCAGCGACTCGGCCAGAGCTTCAGTTCCACTCTGCAAGTTCAGGAAGGGCTGATGTTGCAGATGGACTCTAAAGACCGATGATGGCGAATCTTCCCTTGCTCGAAAGAGATCAGTCTTTTGGTTTTCTTAATGCCTTCACCTGACTGGGCGAGGCCCATGTGGTGAGCAATCTGCTTTACTCAAAGTCCATCAACTTAAATGTTAGTCTCATCCAAAAAACATACTCACAGAAATAGCCAAGATAATGTTTGACCAAATATCAGGTACCTTGGCCCAGCCAAGTTGACCCATAAAATGATGCATCAGAGAAAGTAAGAACAGAGGCTCGCTATTTGAATAAGGATAAGAATGAGAAGGGGTTCTGCCTTCCCCCTGTGTGGAAGTCTGCCTCTCGGAGGTAGTCAGTGCTATGGAAATATCCCCAGATACTTTTTGGACTGGATAATAAGTTAGGTCTTTCATAAAGTGTGAACTGCCCAACCTGACATTCAAGGACTCTATTACCTGGTCCCAAACCATTTCCCCGAATTCAGTTTGCTTTCCCTTAGCTTTTGGGAAAGTTCTCCTTCTCTGACACTGGTCTGTATTTATTGCCCCGTGCACATGGAATTTCCTGCTTCTTTCTGCCCCTTTCCGTTCTGCATTCTTTCAGGGCCCCATTGACAAGACAGGGGGAACGTAGTGTGGAAAGGAGCCTGGCCTGGGGACAATAGTGCCTCTCATGATGGAGGACTTACTAGGTACTGGTGAGATCACACTAGATAGCTTCCCCAGTCCTCACAGCAATCCCACGAAGCGGGTGGTCCTTACTCCCATTCTGCAGATGATGACTCAGTCATTTGCTACAGGTCTCACCACCAGTAAATGACAAAGCTGGGTGAGTTGGGCCCCCACAGTCTGGCTTTTGCTGACTGGGTGTCTGTCTCTGTCTCAGCATTCCCATGAATTTGGACAAGAAGTCATCCTTCACTTCTATAATATGGAGAGTTGGACTATCTGAGATTCCCAATTCTATCTTTTCTGTGAAGCTCTCCATGGTGGGCTTTGTCATGCTCTCAACATCCCCTTCCCCTCTGCTAGGTAATTCTGACCACTGTCCCCCTCAGCCCTTCCCTCCACGCATCGTGGGGCTGGGATTTGGCTCTTACCAGTATTATCAATATAACACCATCTGCTTGCTACGGTACTGGTCAGAGATGGGCAGCTGGTCTGACTCAAACCAAAGAAAGAAGCCTGTTTGCCCCTTCTGGATGGTCATGTAAAAAGTTTTGGAGCCTGCAGCATCAGGGAAATCCAAATCAAAACCTCAATGAGATACCACCTCACACCAGTCAGAATGGCTAAAATTAACAAGTCAGGAAACGACAGATGTTGGCGGGGATGCAGAGAAAGGGGAACCCTCCTACACTGTTGGTGGGAATGCAAGCTGGTGCAGCCACTCTGGAAAACAGTATGGAGGTTCCTCAAAAAGTTGAAAATAGAGCTACCATATGATCCAGCAATTGCACTACTGGGTATTTACCCCAAAGATACAAAAGTAGGGATCCGAAAGGG
>NW_023270274.1:3596401-3696109 GCF_011800145.1 Mirounga leonina
TGCACCCCGATGTTTACAGCAGCAATGTCCACAATAGCCAAACTGTGGAAAGAGCCAAGATGTCCATCGACAGATGAATGGATAAAGAAGATGTGGTATATATATATATACAATGGAATATTATGCAGCCATCAAAAGGAATGAGATCTTGCCATTTGCAATGACGTGGATGGAACTGGAGGGTATTATGTTGAGCGAGATAAGTCAGAGAAAGACATGTATCATATGATCTCACTGATATGAGGAATTCTTAATCGCAGGAAACAGACTGAGGGTTGCTGGAGTGGGGGGTGGGGTGGGAGGGATGGGGTGACTGGGTGATGGACACTGGGGAGGGTATGTGCTCTGGTAAGCGCTGTGAAATGTGCAAGACTGTTGAATCTCAGATCTGTACCTCTGAAACAAATAATGCAATATATGTTAAGAGAAAAAAAAAAAAAAGAAGAAGGTAGCAGGAGGGGAAGAATGAAGAGGGGGAAATCGGAGGGGTAGACGAACCATGAGAGACAATGGACTCTGAAAAACAAACAGGGTTCTAGAGGGGAGGGGGGTGGGAGGATGGGTTGGCCTGGTGGTGGGTATTGAGGAGGGCACATTCTGCATGGAGCACTGGGTGTTATGCACAAACAATGAATCATGGAACACTTCATCTAAAACTAATGATGTAATGTATGGGGATTAACATAAGAATAAAAAATAAATTAAAAAAAAATTCATTCTCAGAAAACAAAACAAAAAAAAAGGTTTTGGAGCCTGGAGTGGTCGTACCCATCTGGCTGTCAGAGGTAAAGCCAGACTGAAGCTAAACACTGATGTCATAAGCAGCAAAGCGGAGAAGCCCAAATATGTGTTGATGCTTTGAAGCCTCAAGGGCCAGTGGACCTGAAGCCAGCTTACCTGTGGGCATCGGAAGCCTGGCTCATGGTTTAGCCAACTGCAACTGGATTTGCATTCCACTGGTGAGAGCAGTCCAGGAAGTTCTCCTGTGAGCTCTCAACCTGGGGTGATCTCCCTTTTCTCTTAGAGCACGGGTAACTATTTAACTCCTTCCTAACTTGGCATAGTCATTTGTCTGCCACTTACCGTTTATGGTAAGACATGAGATGTTTCCTTTCAGATGTATGCCCTGTTTCTTCATCCAGATTGCAAGCGAAGGTCTTCGATATCTTCCAGCAATCTATAATAGTAGCTCCTTACTAAGTGTTATAAGAATGCGTTTGGGGATCACATAACAGAATCGCACCATCTTTCCCTAAACATATCTGGGGTAGCAATTAAAGAGGAACGGGGTGGTGATGGCCTTGATGTGCACAGTTTCGGAATTCAGATCATTCCAGGTGTCCTGATGTCCTGGTTTGTCTGCAACTGACGAGTTTCCTGGGACATAGTACTTATGAGTTGAAACCCCAGAAAGCCCCAGGCCAGCCAGAATAATCTGATCCCCATTGGCAGTACCGAACTTCATTCATTCAATCCAACCCCAAGGACTGGAGGGGGATAAAGACATCAACAGTTGTTATACCAGAATCTTACTGTTAGAAATGCAGTTGTCTTGGGCCAGATTTGCCCCCATAATAGCTACAATGAACTATCTTCTATGTGCCAAACATTTATATATATATATATACTACCCCTCCCCCCTTTTAAAAAAATGTCCCCTTTGCCTTTGCAAAACTGGTATTAATTTTCCAGAAGCAGCTTCCTCGCCTGCCTTGCCCAAGGCAGCACAGGTAATGAGGTGGCAACTCCAGGAGCCAAAGCTACAGCTTCTCAGTGGACAGTGTGTACTTGTCTCCTGTGCCCTAATCAATAACCCAGCTGCTATAATTATGTTACTTCCTTCTTTAAAACTTTCTGCGGCTGTTGTATTTTTCTGCACCTGTGACTTAAGGCCTTAGCGAGCATTTGCGGAATAAGTGGATGAGCTGAGAAATGCTGGATCTCCCCTCTTATTTACACAGAAGCAAATCCCCAGGGAAAAGAGGGTTTGGGGATTGTTTGGTGTCTGAGAGGAGCTGCTATTGAGTGACCGGCCAGACTGCTAAGCAATGTATGCTTTGGGGGGTGTGATGATCAATTATGCTGACAACTGTCAACCACAGCACTTTGTTTTATAGGAAAGGCCAGTCAAGACCTTTTAGACAGTATTGGGGGCCCTGGGATGGTTAATTTCATGTCAACTTGACTGCAGGAATGGATGCCCAGATAGCTGGTAAAAGGTTTCCTGGTGTGTGTGGAAGGGTGTTTCTGGAAGAGATGAGCATTTGAGTCAGCAGACCCGTAGAGATCACCAGCACCAAGGCTGTGAGGGTCCCTCTAGAATAAAGAGGTGAGGGAACACTGGATTCCTCTCTGCCTGACCTTGTGAGCTGGGATGTCCATCATCTCCTGCCCTACAACAAGTTCTTGGGTCTCTGGACGGGAGACTGACCCCAGTGGCTTCCTGGTTCTCAGGCCTTCTGCCTTGGAATGAATGAAGCCTCCAGCTGTCCTGGTTATCCAGCTTGCAGAAGGAGGATCTGAGCCTCCATGACTGCATGAACCAATTCCCATATTAAATGTCCTCTTATATATCTCTACATATCCTGTTGGCTTTGTTTCTCTGGAGATCCCTGACTAATGAAGACCCCCATTCCTATTTCCAAACCTTAAATACCCAGAACAACTTTTCTCCTACTTCCAACTAATTCAATTCTTGAAAACGCCAAACTATGTAAAATACATGACTTGGAAGAGAATCAGCAAATCAAATTAATTATTAGGAAAAAACATTTGGTAATTTTTTTAGTAGTTTAAGCTTGATTTTTTTTTTTTTCTGAGAAATAAGACTTCAAATAGGTTAAGAAAAGAAAACAATTATGGCTCTATTTCAGTGATGGATGGCTGTTCTATTAGCTTTGGGGTTTTTCTTTTTCTTTTTTGTTGGTTATTTTTCTTTTGGTGGGTAAAGGCCTCTAATAATCTTCAGGATGAAAGATACCATGTAATGACTCATTATTATTATATTTAATACATTTTTATAGTTAATACCTTAAAAACAAAACATGTAAAAATCATTTATTTAATTTGCTAGATGGAGAAATATTAACATATTAACATAGCCATAAATTTACCATGCCATAGATAGAAAATTAGTATTGAATACGTAATGTAAGTAAATAATGAGGTAAGAAAATAATGAGGGTTTACAACAGAAAAATAAAAATATTCATGGTTGCCCACATAATTCCATCAGAACTTCTCTAATTATTCCATAAGAAGTCATTAGAAATAACAGACACTAAGCACTGAGTAATGGCCTGATGCCAAATGTGATGCTTGGTACTTTTGAAGTAGTCGGTTTTCCCATTAGCAAGATTCAAAAAATACTAATAAAATATTTACTAGCTATTACTTTTCTTGACCTATTAGTGTTCACTAATGGATTCAGATTTCCTAAGCGGAAAGTTATGTATATATATATTTCTTTAGCATCTAAGCCAGTAGCCCTCCTGTATGGTGTATCTGTAATATTTTCTGAGCTGTAAGCTCATGTGCTTTTCAAGGTCACATTTGGGACTAAACCGTATGCACTGTCATGTACCAAACATCCCAGGCAGCCAGGGCTCTTAGGTGCAAGCAGTAGGAATCAACTCTGATTAACAAATAGAAAACAAGTGATTGAAAATAGATTCTTCTGGAAGGCTGCAGAACCGGGTTTGGAAACAGAGAGAAATAAGGAAGGCTATGCGCCAGTCAGCGCCTTGCCCCAAAGCCAGGCCACAGAAGCCGCCCGGTGGGGCCTTCTGGGCTGCTTCAGGGAAACGAGTTTTCACGGCCCCCGTCATCTGTCAGCACTCACTAGGGGACACTTACACTGTGCCCACGACTGTGACTCCCCCAGAAATCCTACATCAGTGCCACCATGGGGATTCTCCACATTTCTGATTCCCAGTTCAGAAGAGGTGTCTCCAGTTGGCTGCAAACACGTGTCCTGGTGGTTTTTTTAGCTTTGACAGTGAGGGGCAGCAACATGTATAAGGTGGGGAACTTCCTAAGACAGGAAGAGGATCTTGACGCAGGGAGAAGCAGAAAGGACAAATAGAGAAATGTCACACACGTACGTTTGTGTATGTGTACCCACACACATCCAGGAGATTACAGGTGGGTAATCATGCTGTCACTTTTGTGCCAGTTTTATTCTGATTCTGTAAAGAGAACTTGGGGGGCGCCTGGGAGGCTCAGTCGGTTGAGCCTCTGCCTTCGGCTCTGGTCATGATCTCGGGGTCCTGGGATGGAGCCCCACGTTGGGCTTTCTGCGCTGTGGGGCGTCTGCTTCTCCTTCTCCCTCTGTTCCTCCCCCCTGCTCATGTTCACTCGCTCTCTCTCTCTCAAATAAATAAATAAAATCTTCAGAAAAAAAAAAAAGAACTTGGGAGCTCTTCTTTCTGTATAGTGTAGAAAAGTTTTAACTGGCACCAGAAACCTCCCATGAAGCCCTGTTATTATTTGAGGTGGCTAGAGGGGAAGGAAATATAATTAAAACAAATTTATTTTGGTATCTTTTGTATGCGTACATTATAAAGACTTTGAAATACAGGAACATAAAATAGAAAACAGAAAGCACACACAGTACTCCCAGTATCAGCCCCCATAAATACGGATTGAGTTCTTATTCTCTGCATACACGCAAATGCACCCACACACGCATACATGGTATTGAACAGAAGTCACAGCATACTAAATATTGGTTGGTATCCATTGCTTTTTCTCACCTAATATCATAGCATAGGCTTTTGATAGTATTAATTTTTGAAGGATGATTTTAAAAGATTAACAAAATATGTTTATACTATGATTTAATTAACATTTTCCCTGTTGCTAGACATGTTAACATAAATTTTACAGAGGTCTTTTTTATTTATGTATGTATTTTTAAAAATGTATTTATTTATTTTACAGAGAGAGAGAGAGGGAGCACATGCACAAGGGAGAATATGTGGGGTGGGGGAGGGGGAGAGGGAGCGAGAGAATCTCAAGCAGACTCACAGCTGAGCACGTGTGGGGCTCCATCCCAAGACCCTGAGATCATGACCTAGCCAAAACCAAGAATCAGATGCTCAACTGACTGAGCCACCCAGGTGCCCCCAGAGAGGTCTCTTTAAATGCTTCTCCTCCGTGAGATTCTCCCAGAATGGTTTGGTGATGTTGATCCTAAGGGGTCCGCATCTGCCGGCCCTGGAAGGCACCTGTGTTCCTTCTCAATGGCACTGGGGCTTGCTTTAGCCCTCTTCGACACTTTGTACTCCACCCATGTGCATTCTGGTTCACATATGATTAATCAAAACATCAATTTAGTTCTTAACAATATCGTGAGGAAAACAGCCATAAAAAAGGATAAATAAGAAGTGCAGTTTATCTGAGGAAGACAGGTGTTCATTATGAGGCTCCGAAAACAATCTGTGGGTTACCTTTACAGTGAGAAATTCCGAGGTGGGGCACAGGTGTACCCCCAGCCGCACACCAGGGCTTCACTCCCTCTAGGAGCCGGGAGGGGTCCTCCTCGGTGGGATCAAAGCCTTGTTTGTCAGAATTTGTTTTATATTCCAGTTCTGCGCCCCACAGCCCCCTAATAAGACCCTGTGCGTCTCTGGGCTGTTGACATCTTCCCCGTAAAAAGCATGTGCTGGGAAAGGCCCCGTCTGTGAGCCCAGGAGGAAAGCCTGCTGGGCGTGAGGGCCATGCGCGCCCAGTTCCGGGCGCCGGCTCCCAGTGCCAGCCCCACGCCTGCAGGCTGTTTGCTCCGGGTACAATCCCTCGGCAGCACCAGTCCGTGAAGGATCAGAAACCACAAACCTGACCTTTGGAGATGCAGGAAATAATTGGCTCCATGTCCATTAGTCAAAAACATGTGTTTTTCAACACCTCGAGGGACTGAAGTGCCTCTAAACCACAAAACAGACTCAGACCAAGAGGTGGGTTGCTACTGAGAACTGCATTCGCTACCTACCACTCCTCCTCCTGGAAAGTTCTTTCCCTACCCTCCACGGCCAGAGCACAACTGAGATCTGGAAAGAGGACTCTCAGCCCGTCTCCGGCTTGCCGAGGCCTCGGAGGGCCTGACCCTTGATGCCGTGTGTGTCCCTCGTCCTCGTGACTCACAGACCGCTTCCTCAGGCCTCGCTGGGAAGCGTGTACCGTCTTCGGGAAAGAGTCTCAGCACCTTATTGTCTCCGCCAGCCAACACAGTTTTATTGTGGACCTCCAGCCCTCAAGGCCTGAACTGGGTTCTGGAAAACAGCCGTTTCTCATGGAAGGAGCAGATGAGAAACTTAGATAAACAAATGAATGTCAATGAACCAGTGAGGAAAGTTTAAGTTGGGGATACGGAGAGTCTTGTGAGCGGGAGGACCAGTTTTGGTGGAGGATAGCTGCCGGCCAGGCCAAGGGAGGTCCCTTCGCCCAGGTGGCTTTGGGGCGGGGAGTCAGTAAGCCCACAGACTCTGAGGGGGGAGCGTCTGGGGTCCATGAGGTCATGGGGACTAACTCCCCAGACCAGAAATGACAGATTAGGAGGCAGGGAGCTGCAGAGAAGGTGGATGAACCCCGGCCACAGGCACTGAGGCAGAGAAGGGAGAAATGTCAAAGGTGGACATGAGAACCCAACAAGGATAGAGCTTCAAAGACATTTCGTGTGGGCCCACGTCGTCCACACCCCCTCCCCCCATGTCCCTTGGAAGGGGTCCCTTGATTGTCCCCAGTACCAGAGATACTAAGTGTCTGCATGCTAAAGCTGAGATACTAATATGAGTTTATATTTATATTCAGGACTCAATTCATTTCAGTCCCCAAAGCACGTAGTCACCTTAACTACCTGTGAGACACGCTGCCAGACTTCAGAGAAGGCACATGGGTAATGACAAGGCGCAGACGCGCAGAGCCCACAGTCTGGCTGGAGAGCAGCATGGACAGCTCTGTGCCGGTTAAGCCGGGAACACTTAACGTGTCTTAAGAAACTCTCTATCCAGGGGCGCCCGGGGGGCTCAGTCATTAAGCGTCTTTAAGCGTCTGCCTTCTGCTCAGGTCATGGTCCCGGCGTCCTGGGATCGAGCCCCGCATCAGGCTCCCTGCTCGGCGGGAAGCCTGCTTCTCCCTCTCCCACTCCCCCTGCTTGTGTTCCCTCTCTCGCTGTGTCTCTCTCTGTCAAATAAATAAATAAAAATCTTAAAAAAAAAAAAAAAAAAAGTAACTCTCTATCCAAAATGGTTTCCCCTGTTTTTGAACTACTAAAGCGAAAAGCGTAATCTTAAGTTGCTGGAAGATTCACTGACATGAATTATTATTCCCAACAAGGTTGGCTAAAGAGGTGCATTTGGACCTGCATACATATAGTTATACACATAAACCAATGATTACATAGCATTTTAATGATTTCTGAGCCATGTCCCCAAAGTGATAAAATGCATTCTAATAGTCAACGAAGTGATTACATTTGTGCCCCTTACTAACCTCCAGATCTGGCAGGCAGGTTGGCCTTTGGAACATGCCTGGGTCCCCTCCCAGGGTCAGGCAGCTCCGCCCTGCCCAAGCACCTGGGTCCCTTTGTTTCCGGAGGAGAAGGAGGTGGACAGTTTAAGTTCAGTGCATTGGAGGGAGGGGCTGTGGGTGGAGCCTAGGACCGAGCCAGTGCCTGGGGGAACGACTGTCCTCCTGCAATGGAGGCCCTTTGTGTGTGAGATGGAGTCTATCCTCCCACCCTTTTACCTGGGCTAATCAATGCCTTTCACTGGCCAGTGGAATGCAGTGGGAATGATAACTGTGCCTGGAGCCTGGCCTCCAAGGCCCCGTGGGGCTCTGCTTGCGCCCTGGGAACACGGAGCAAACCCGGAGCAAACCCAGAGCTCACGGGGCTGAGATAGTGCACCCAAGAGTCGAGCTAGCTCAGTTGTCCTGTCTGAAGCCCCACACAGACAAGAGCCCAGCCAGGATCACCAGAGCTGACTCACAGCTGACCCGGGACCTCAGCAGACCTGTGAAGGAGCCCAGCAGAGATAAGAAAAACCATTCAGCTGAGGGGCGCCTGGGTGGCTCAGTCAGTTAAGTGTCTGCCTTCAGCTTAGGTCATGATCCTGGGGTCCTGGGATAGAGCTCCTCATCCTAGGGCTCCCTGCTCAGCGGGGCGTCTGCTTCTCCCTCTTCCTCTGCCCCTCCCCCTGCTCATGCTCTCTCACTCTCTCTCAAATAAATGAATAACATCTTAAAGAAAAAAAAAAAAATCATCCAGCTGAGCCCAGGCTGAACTGCTGATCTGCCCAGCCACAGGCTAGGTCAATGGTGGCTGGCTGATGCCACCAAGTTTTAGAGAGGCCTCCATTCAGAAATCTGCCTGTATCTATAGTCACATCTACATCCGAGTATGAATTAGAGGAAGTGGCGAAGGATAAGGGGAATAATGTACAATATACACACAGATACAGACGGCAGGAAATAAAAATTGTTATAGGCAATGAAGCCAATAGACACATAAATCTTGTCCCTATAACTATCTTTTTTTTTTAAGATTTTATTTATTTATTTGAGAGAGACAATGAGATAGAGAGAGCATGAGAGGGGGAAGGGTCAGAGGGAGAAGTAGACTCCCCGCCGAGCAGGGAGCCCGATGCGGGACTCGATCCCGGGACTCCAGGATCATGACCTGAGCCGAAGGCAGTCGCTCAACCAACTGAGCCACCCAGGTGCCCTAACTATCTTAACAATTGTTCCAAAAACACTCATTCATTTATCATGTTCACCATCTGAACACCTGAATGAGTGCAAAATGTGGGGGACAGAGTCAGTGTGTCTTGGTCCTTGTCCTAAGGTTCAATGTGACCACAGCCCTGTCTGTGTTACGGCTTATGCAGCACTTTTCTGTATGTTACCTTATTTTATTTTTAATAGAACACACCTAGGAGGTAAACCAGAGCTGGAATCAGCATCCCACTTTCTCAGACTCAGAGTTCCCTGCAAGCTAGCACAGGGGTACACATCAGCACCAGGGCTCACGCCCAGAGCTTCTCTAGCAAACCCTGGGCTCCTTCTCCCGCTTCCTGCTGCCAAGTTCGCAAGGATGCGTGCACTACAGGCTAGATTTTGCTCTGTCCCTGGTGCTGTGGCTGCCCCCACTGCTCCCTGGTTCTGTTTCCTCCCCCTCCCGATTAATGTCATTCGGTTTCCAGGAGGTCTGCCCCTGGACTACCTAGTCCTTAATCACTAGCCCGGAGCTGCCCCTCTGGGTTGGGTTAAGATTTAGTCTGTAATCAAACTATAACCTCAGATGACGAAAAGAAAAAAAAATATTGGAAAAGAGTAAAGTTTATCATTTTCCTACTAACTGACTTATGGTGATGACATACAGATGTATAAAACGCCTACAAGCATTACCTAAATCATAATTTCTGGCACACGCAACGTACGTATTATGGGCTGAACTCTGCCCCCCACCCCACCCCTGGCCCAAACTAATATGTTGAAATCCTAACCTGTAGGATTAACCTGTAGGAAGTACCTCAGAATATGACCTTATTTTGAAATAGGGTCATTGCAGATGTGATTAGTTAATAAGACGGGGTTATAGTGGAGTAGGGTGCACCCCTAATCCAATACGACTGCTGTCCTCCTAGAAGGGGAAATTTGGACACAGACACAGGCACAGAATGAGTGCCAGAGAAGATAAAGACAAGAACACCAAAGCCTGCCAGCAAGCCGCCCAAAGCCAGGAGAGAGGCTGGGACAGACTCTCCATCCCAGTCCCAGAAGGAACCAGCCCTAACAACAGCCCCGATCTTGGACTTCTGGCCTCCAGAACTAGGAGATGGTGAATTGCCATTGTTTGAGCCCCTCCCAACCCCATGGCGGTTGTTCAGGCCACCCGGCGCTAGCGCCCCATGTTTACTAGTGTGTGTGTCATTGGTTTCGAAAATGGCATGCTTCCATGTGTCCAACTCTGCACCTCCTCTTTCTCCAAACCCCACAGAAATAGCAGTTAATATGGACATAGGGAATGCATCCATAATTATGCTAAGAACATTATTAAGACAGACTCATTAAAGGGTGGGAGACTTTTTTGGAAAGCCAAAAAGGAGCCATTTTGCGATTAATCTGCGTGGGGGGAAGGCTGCACCCCACGACACACCTCCAAGTCTGCTGTAGAAGTGCTTCCTCGCCAGCCAGAGAACAGGTGTTTTCCCAGGAGTTTCTAGCTTTAGAAAAGCGTGGGAATCTGCTGCGCAGAGATGAGCCATGAGGGCACCACGTCAAGTCGCTTTGCCCGTCATATCCAGGACGTGGCCTAAGACCCAGAGGCCGAAGGGCAGCGCGAACCAGTGGCGGAAAACTGCCCTTTCCACGCCCTGCACCGCGTGCCCCGCCCCCACCCCGCCCCGACACGAGGTCTCTCTGCAGTGACTGTGCCCGAATGTCCGCAGGCGCGATCTGTGCACACCCCACGGGGAAAACGCGCCGAAGCGGGATGGCAGTGACTGAGCGGGGACCACGTCCTCCCGTTGCTGCCTGCACCCCGAACTGGAAAGGGGCATCTCCCGCAGGTCATGGGCTAACGCTCGTCACGTGGCCCCAGGTGCCCACCGAGGCTCGGCAGGTGCGAGTCTCTCCGCGGGAGGTCCAACGCTGCGCGTATTTGCTGCGAAACATACACAGTTAACGCACGGTTTGGATCATTCCTGTTTCATAAAATGGAAAGTGGTGATTCAGACCTACATCATGCAATACTAATAGGCAGGTAAGATCATTTAGGCCACTTGTCTCCATGCAGACACGATCATTTTCTCTCTCTCTCTCTTTGTTTGTTTCCCCCCAAACTGAACACAATTTCTCCAGCATGCCTCTACTTGGCCCAGTGGCAGAAACTTACTGTTACACAATCGGGTCAGTTTAGTCGAATAGGTGTTTATTTAGTTCAGGGTTTTGTGTAGATTGCAATGAAGACTTGGCCTCCTCGGCCAAAGGATGGGATTTCCCCAGGAGGCCGCGCTTGACCACCTGGGTATTGCGTGCAGGGCGCTCACCGGCCGGAGGTGCCGAGTCTACACTGTAGGAGCCCTCCTGTCAGTCGGCTCTTGCGAGTCGGGCATGGTTGTCAGCCCGTGCAGAGGAAAGCCAAATGCCACCCCGCTTTGATGAAGCAGGAGTTTGTCCCCGGGATGCTGGAGATGACTGACGGCCGCCGCTCTGCCCACGCGGCTTCTCCGTGGCGCTCAACGCCTCGCTGGTTTTAGGGGAGGCATTCTGCTCCTTGCTGACGGTCAGCCTGGTTGATGGGGCAAGGGGCCTGGGGGGCGAGCAGGGCTCAGTCTGTTGGCAGGGCGCACACCACTCAGCAAGTATTCACACAGGTCTGGGCTTTACACCGAAAAGCCAAGAAGTGAGTCTTTATGCTCCTTTTTCACATTTTTTTTTTTATAACAACTCTACTCCGAAGACAGTCAAGGTTAATACCTAATTTAAATGGAACGCGTGGTGAGGCTGCAGGGCCTTGAATCAGTGCATTGAACATGTTAAAGTATTACCAAGACACACATGTAGACCTATCCAGGTAAAAGCGTCATCTCAGTAGAAGTTTTCCCAAGGGGACAGTTGCAAACTCTTGAATGTCTACAGACCTAAGATCAGATCTCTGTTTAGCTATTTACCAGTCGTTGCAGATTGGGCAAAATAGTTCAGCTCTGTAAACCTTATTTTCCTGGAAGATATTTGATGTAGACCAGTGTTGACATGAAGAGACACTCAAAAAATCATAGTCTTCATTACTACCGTTAATAAATTCATTATTGATTAATTGAGGCTCTACTAGTGATTCAACCCCATGGTAGGACAGGAAATTGAGTTTTATCTAATCTGTGCTTTACCAGTGAAATGTAACATAGACTAATTCAGGAAAATCACTGGCTACAAAGTTCTTCTGTATTAGTGTAATCATATATACACAAAATTATCGGTATGATATGACGTCTGGGGTTTGCTTAAAAAAATCTAGTAGATCAGTTATTAATGAAGCACAATGGCCACGAATTATTGATTATCAAAGTGGGATAATGGAAACATGGGTTAATTATATTCTATTTTTATGGATGGATGAAATTTTCTATTACATATTTTTTTTAATCTTTGGTACACATAACATATTTAAAGCCAGACAGACAAAGTGATTTTACATTTAGGAGTATACTGAATGAAACCACTTTTATAAAACATTACCCTTTTAATTAATTGTCCCTTCCCAGCATGGTGACATCTCATAAAATTTAAATAGAATTTGAAGGTCCCAAAAGGGAAAAAATATATTAAAGTTATAAATTATATGTAATTTATATATTTAAATTCCATTTTTTATAAATTATATATAATTAAATTAGTTAAGAGATGGACAATTATCACTTTAAAATAAATTGTTTTTTAAAGTCTAGTGAATTTTAGACTTATGTATATTATTATATTTATTAGATTTATAATTAGAAAAATATATACTATATTTATTAGATATATTTATAAGAATATACCTATTATATTAGAATATATCTTGAATACCCCTAATAGGCTAGTCATTCTATGAAATTCGTTATGTACGTGATCTCAAATTGCTCCATGATGTTCTTCCATTGGTATAATGGGGATATTCCCATCTTACCGGTAAGGAAACTAAGGCACAAAAAGGTTAAGTAACTAGCTTGAGGAAATTCAGCTAGTAAGTGACATCAGTGTAACCAGGTGTCTCTGGCCCAGAGACCTTGATTCTCCCACTGTGCATTCTCACTTGGCCAACACAGCTGTGCATGAAACACCTAGAAAGCCTCCTTAAATATAAATCCACGAATGAGATCATCTAGTTAGGTCGACACTGAGAATAACACCTTAAATCAGATTCCGTTTGTTACAGATTCTGTGTGGTGTCTGGCTGGTGGAAGCCCTAGTTGCAGAGGCTGCCTGGCCCGGGTGTGACGTCCGTGGGCAATGCCTGGGGCTCCTTTGAACTCCCTCCTCCTGTTCTGTCCCGAGGGCACCTGTGTCTGGACACAAAGGGAGGCCCAAGCCCAAGGGCTTTTGGCCCTCAAAGCTCTCCACCCTGGGGTTTTGTGCAGGACACCTCTCCAGTGCTCAGGGAGTCCTTCAGTGACAGCTCAGCCCCGGAGGGTTTCCTGCTGACCTCGGTGACCAACCTGTTTGCCCTTTGGAGGGAGTGTTAACTCTTGGACTTTGCCCCTCTGCATTTATCACTTGTGTTTATGTGTTTATACAACTGCTTACACTGATTGCTGGGTTCGTGGCCCTTCTGTTTACGCAGCTTTTGGGAGGCCGGAGCCCCTGTCCCATTAATCTCTGTGTCCCCTGCACCTCACCCCAGGCCTGTCAGAGGGTTGGTGCTCAGCAAATGTTTGTTACTTTGGATCCATGGGTCTCTCTGCGTTAAGCCCCTTCTGCTTGTCTATCTAAACTGTATGTAGTCCTATACGTACCTATATGTAGGTTGTGGCCAAAGGTTATTAACAAATCGCATGAACTTTTTTTTTTTTTAAGTGGTGCTGTTTACCTAGTCAGTCCAGTGAAGGAATGGCTCTGGCAAGTGTGTGTTTGTGTGTGCACTGTGTTATCCTGAAGTTTGGGAGGCATGGGTTCTGCTCCTCCTCAACCAGGAGCTCCCTCTGCAGAGCCCGGCTAATCGTGGAGCTGCTCTGGGCCCCGACCTCCTTATCTGTGGTTATTCGTGTGCGGTGATTAGAGTTCCCTGGCTCTGGGTCCAGGAAGGTGAATCTGAGTTTGCATTCTGGCTACACTACTTAGCTCTCAGGCAGGTGACTTAGCCCCTCTCTGCCTCAGTTTCCTTATCTGTGAAAAGGGAATGATAGTCCCCCTCTCAACAGGTTCTCCCAAGGATTAGAGAAGATAATGAGCGCAAAGTGCTTACTCAGCTGAATGGCTGGCACATCACCACTGTTTCCAAGCGTTGTTTTTTCTCACAACTCTGGCCCCAGGACTTGTTGAAGCACTCGGACAAGATAATGTAGGTGTCCATGATTCCTAAAAGGAAAAGGTGTTCATACACACGGAAAGAGTCTTCCTCCCTGGCCTCTGTGTTTGCGCCCTGTTGGCTGGCCCAGGTCCTGCGGTGATGGGGATGGCACATTTTCCAGGCCAGGAGAGCAGAGTGGCTGAAGTCATTCCCCTGCTCGACGAGGACCAACAAAGAGCATTCCAGTGATTGGGGAGAAAAGATGTTATTGGTCATCTTTGCACACACACCCCCATTTTGAAGTCTTTTGTGTTGATATTTTTTTTAAGTCTCACAATCATGTCTCCCCCCGCCCCACCGCAGAGGTCTTCCATCCTAGCCTATTTTATAGCGTTTTTCCTTCATAAGCATCCAGAGGACTTCTCTGTTCTTGACATGGAGGGGTCGGGTCAGGCACAGAATGCAGAAATGGAAAGCAACAACACTGGGGGACAAAGACTGGCCTGTCGGTGAAACTCGAAGGGAAACTGAGGGCAACACAGCCACCTGCAAGCAGCCCGGTGGTAACTGGTCCCTGAGCAAAGCTGGGCTTCATTATCACCATCAGCAGAGACGATGGATGGCTCTGGTCTCGCCGAACGAAGGTGGGTGCCGGAGCCCTTGATGGATCAGCTTCTCATCATTAACCACGTCCTTTTCTTACATCTCTCCTAAAGGACCAGGGCCGATTTGAGAGCAGTGGTCTCAGAACAGTAAGACGGCTTTGGAGGTGGAGAAGATGTCAGGAAAGCGAGAAAAACCGTGGCTTCTGAGGATCTCACTTGTGGGGTCTGGCAGGCCCACGCTTAAAGCCTCTGCCACCACGTAGCCTGGGGCACTTTCTCCATATCTTGCAGGCATTCCGACATTGAAAACTGGGTCAGAGGCATTTGAATCGGCCCGGAGGACCCCTGGCCTGCCAAAGCCCTCCTGCTTTGTCATGGTTTTCAGACTTAGTGGAGCAGGCATGCATAAGAAAGCAGAGGGTATGGGGCAGGGCATTCGGGCTGACTTCCTCCAAAACACTAATCTTGTAGAAGGCTTAAGAATTCCAGGGGCTCATGGACATTTTAACATATTGCAGATACCTGCAAGGGGCTTTGAAATATCACTAAAGATGTTGGTAGATTGCATTTCTGTGTTTTGCACTGCAAATAAGAAGCAAAGGGAGATCTTTGGCCAAACAGGTCAACTCTGATACTGATGCTGAGACCTTGGAATAGCAATGTAACTTGTCGGACCCTTCGCTCATCACCTCCTCTCTCCTCATGTGGATAAGGACAGGGTGTCTTGAGATCCAAATAAAACAATGTGTGCCAAATTCTTTCTAAGCCTTTTAATACTATATAAAAAAGACTATATCATTCCTTATAGCCAAAGACCTAATTATCATTTGCATTGCTTTGTTCTTGTAGAAGTCCCACTTATTAATTGCAGCAAATTGAGAAAATATAAATAAGCATTAAAAAAAGTTAGAACAGTGTGTAATTCTTCTGTCCAGAGTTAACGATTATAAATACATTGTTTATCCTCTTTCAGTATTTAAATGAACTTGACGTAGATCATGTGTGGTGTTCTTCATTATTTTAAAATCCAAGGCATTGACAAATTGCCTTAGAATTTACTATGTGCCAGGGACTGTTCTAAGCTTTACACAAAGCCAACCATTTAATACAGCAACCCAACGACATAAGTGGGGCCCTTCTCACCTGCATTTTTACATAAGTAAATTGGGGCACGAAGTTAAGTCACTCATCCAAGATGGCTTGGCCAGTGGATAATAGAGGAGAGATTCAAAACCAGGCCTTCTGAGTCCAGGGCATGAGTCATTATCTGCTAAGGCTACATGGCCCCTTTCCTCTCTGGAAAAGTGATTTTGTTGACGGGACATACCAGGTTTGGTCATGACTCACCATCAACATTTTCACTGTTCTTCTTGGCTCGGGCCTTTCCTAGATGTCTTACGAAGACACAACACGGAGCTCAGCTGATCTCTGTTGAGCTACATTCAAGTGAACTTAGACTTCTCATCCAGCAAAGACCCACAGCGCAGCCAAAGTCCTCCCCACACACCACTGAATCCTACCCGCCCTTCCAGGCCCAGCGTAAGCCTCGCAGGTTTACCTGCAGTCACCTCTCTCTCCCACTACCCACACCTTGTAGGTCACAGTTTTAAACACATTCTTCATGTTCATGAAATGCGCGCACACAGTTTTGAAGGAAGAAGAACTGAACTTTTATAACAAGGTCTCATGTTTTCCCCATTTGTCTCCCACCATGTTCTTCACAGTTTGTGCAAGGCAGCGTCCCATAGCAGACCCTGTTTGTCCCTATGTCTCCTTGAATGGAGAACAGTTCCCGTCCTGCAGGATGTTCGGGTCAGTGCTGCTTATCCACAGCTAAGTGAAAGCTTGAATTGACTCAAGTTAAACATTTTGGCAAAGAATACACTTTAGGTGGTAATTGTATCTCATGAGTTGTGCTCTTTTAAGTCTTTTAACATTAATGATTACGTATAATGTCCTGTAAGATTGTCCGTGGCTCAAAAAAGAAATCATGATTATGCTTCTTATAACCCACAGCATCCAACACCCGTGAACGTGGCCCTCAGCTTTGTTTCTGAAGCCAGCGAATGGACTGCTGGGACAGACAGGGCACAGCGAGGTAACGGTCACAGGTAGGCGGAGCAGGTGCCCACCCCCACCCCACCCCCCAGCACCTGGGACTGGTGCTCTTTGGAAGTGGCATTCCAGAGCATCAGTGTTTTGGAAGGTGTCTCCAGAACCTATTTCCCTGTCCCTATGCCACTCCGTAAGCTCACACCGTCCACTATTAATAACTGCCCTGTTTTTGGATGTTCACAGATAAGCTTTCACATGGCTTTTGAAGAACGATTTCCCGTTCTGAGACCCTCACAGCGTCAAGTGCCTCACCTGGCACCATGGGAAGCCAGGAAGTAGGGTTGGCTGGGGCTCACTCTGCCCCGGGCACCCCTGTCCTCACTCACAACCCTCTCTGTGTGATCCACGTTGTACCGATGAGAAAACTGAAGCACAGAGAGGTTGGTTAACTTCTCCAAAGTCACATCATTCCTGAGTGGCAGAACTGGGATTCACGCCCGGCCTTCTGGTGAGTTCAAAGTTCCTGTTCCAACTGCCCTCCCCTAAGGATATTGGTGGAAGCTATGAAGTTGAGTTAAAGTGCTACGATCTACTTAATTTTTTTTTTTTTTTCTTCTTGGGAAATGACTTGATCTGGCTGCGAAAACCACTCCCAACGACCCCCAGCAAGTGCTCTTTCCCTCGGGGTCTGGGGCCGTGGGGCCTGCGGCGGTCGTGACCACTCTCTGTGGCCCCTGGGCGTGGGCACAGCTGGTCTGGGATGCCCCCATCCTACAGGAGGATTAGCCCCTGCTTGCCACAAGGATGCCCTGTTGC
This sequence comes from Mirounga leonina, assembly GCF_011800145.1. Taxonomy (NCBI): domain Eukaryota; kingdom Metazoa; phylum Chordata; class Mammalia; order Carnivora; family Phocidae; genus Mirounga; species Mirounga leonina. Next base: position 3,613,862 of record NW_023270274.1, read on the forward strand.
TGCCCCCTGCCAGGCATTTGCTTGGCTCTCAAAGCCTTTCGTGTGGCCGAATCCTGCAAAGCCCTCTGATATGAGAGCCGCACACAGTTTCTGCAGCTTTCAGGAGGCACCGTGGGAGCTGAGCACGGAGGCCTTTGTGGGAGACAGAGCCGAGCCAGGATTCCGGCTCTGCCACACACCACTTCCCCCTTCCAGTGCCCTCCCAGGCCTCCTCCCCTCTGGCCCTTCCCCTGGGCAAGGGGACAGCTGCCCTGGTGCCCCCTTCCTGGGCAAGTTGGCGGGCGGCTTGCCTTCCTGGGTGAAAGCAAGGCTCACAGTCAAGACTGTCCTTTTCCTACTTAACACCACATTTAAAACTTCTCAGTGTCCTGGGGTGCCTGGGTGGCTCAGTGGGTTAAGCGTTCGGCTCAGGTCATGATCCCAGGGTCCTGGGATCGAGCCCCACATCGGGCTCCCTGCTGAGCAGGGAGTCTGCTTCTCCCTCTCCCGCTCCCCCTGCTTGTGTTCACGCTCTTGCTGCCTCTCTCTCTCTCTTTCTCTGTCAAATAAATAAATAAAATCTTAAAAATAAATAAAATTCCTCAGTGTCCTTGGGGGTAAAAAGGGGCTAATGGTATTCCTACTTTTTTGGGTCACTGCAGGGCACAAGGAAACTCCGTACACAAATGCAGAGCATCTGACAATGGTGAGAGTGCTGGAACTGGGGAGCCAAGCTCCATACGTGCTTGTGTGTGCGCGCATTTGCGTGCATGGGCACAGAGGGGTGGTGAGAGCGGACGTTCACGGAGCTCGTCAGCCCGGTGCAGACACTTTCTTCCTACTCTCAAGCTGCCGTCTCCGCAGGCTGCAGTTCCTCGACCGGTCACCTTGCATGCCTAACACTGCTATTGCTTAAGTGTTCCTCCGCTTCCCGCCCCTCTGCACGTACTTAAGTGAGAAAGTGAGTGTGAGCTCCCGAGGTCGGTCAGTGTCCAGATCTGCTGTGTACTCTCTTCCAGAGAGAAGGGCCAGGATGCCTTCGGTGACAATCATCAATATGTGCTGAATAAACGAATGGATTTGTGAGTGTCTGCAATCTCTCCAGACCACTTTGCGTTATGATTTTTATATGCCAAAGTGATCATCAGAAAGTATCGATTCAGTTACTGATCTAATTCTGCACAGAGCCGGGCTGTGAGGGTGCAAAGAAACTAGAAATGCAGGTCTTGGCCCCCAGCTCACCTCTGGAAAGTTGGCCCCCCAAACTGTGTTATCCCCGGGAAATGAACCTTTGGGAAGGTTCAGTGGAGGAGCTGAGAGCTGTGCACCCAGAGCCGCCCGCAGACCCATAGTGCTCCCTTTGTGAACAGTGTCCTCTCCTAAGTACCTGCCGCTGGCCATTTCTGGCTGCTCCCAACGGCCATGGGCTCCCCGGGAGGTCACATCACACCGGAGAGAGTGTCCGAGTTTCCTGATACCTCGTTGCCCCAGCTCGGTCCGTCAGGAGTGGAAATGAAATAAATCCATCAGTCCTAATGAAAAGTCACATTTTTTCTTTCAATGGCATAGAAAGCGTTCCCTAGAAAATTAAACTTTTGAGTCTTTGTATTTTGTCCTTGTTTACTGAGCAAAGCATTAAATATACAAGCCAATCCCTCAAGCTAATCTTCCTCTTTCTCCACAGAAACAGAAAGTAGATTAGTGGTTGCCAGGGACAGGGATGGGGGGTGACTGCTAATGGGGACGGGGTTTCTTTGGGTGATGAAAACATTCTAGCATTAGACAGTGCTGGTGTTTGCGCAACTCAGCGGAAACCACTGAATTGTATATTTCAAAAGAGTGAATGTTGCGATATGTTAATTATTCCGCAAAAGAAGCTGTTATTTAAAAGCAACAGCAACAATGCAGTGAAGCTCAGCCACTTTTGCACCTCCCTGGGGCCTGTTCTGTCCTCCTCAGGGGCTTGGAGCGGGAGGAAGGCTTGAACACCGTAGATGGGAAAGCCAGGCTTGGGGACCAGGAGGGAAGATCCCTAACCGGCAATTACGCGTGTGCAGGAAGGGCACATTTGTGACATCTCCCGGGCCAGATAACAAAGGCATTTGCTTCCTTTGTGTTGTGTCTACATCAATTAGAAGGTGTAGCCTTAGGATAAAGCACAGGATGTTTGCCCTTTAAAGCTCCTGGGCACACCTGGAAACTTGAGACCAGAGCTTGTTGGAGGCAGATCACTTGCCCAAGTAAGCCAGGAAACTCTCCCCAAAACGTGCATGCTTTACAATGCGGGGTTGGCCTAAAATTAGTGACAGGCACTACTTTTGTTTAAATGCTAAAAATGTTTGCTCAGAGATTCACATCAAGGTCAAGAGATTAGCAACCCAAATGTGTTTAGAAAAATACCAACTGTGGGCTCTCAGATGCGGAGTGCTTAATGAGAAGTTGCAGAAAGGAAAATTCTTTCCTCTGAAGTGAGTTGACTTGGGGTGAAATCAGGCCTCCGTCTCTGTGTGAAGGATGCAGTTCTGGTCCTGAGACATTCCACCCAGTTCCCTCGGCAGGGTCTTCACGTGCGGGCTCCAGTGCAGCCTGCATGCTCCTGGGCCTGTGGTTGGGACAGTGTGGTCCTCTCTGCCTTCCCGCGGTGCCTATGGCTTCCTATGGCTTCGCCAGTGCCCTAGGACCTGGGAACGAAGCAAAGGATAGGGACCCACCCCAAAGGAATTTACAGACCCAGAAGGGGGGTAACACTAACCAGTCTGAAGATGAGGAGGACTCAGAGCCCCTTGTCCTTTGACAGTCATTTGTCTTTTTCGTCCCTGCTCTGGGGCCCTGTGTTGTGGGGACCCAGCAGAAAGATGTCCCCCCTGCTCCTACCCTCAAGGGCACAGACAGCGGGAGCAAGGATCAGAAAGGGAAATAACCCGGGGAGCCCGTGGAGGGTGGCCCGGCTCTGCTGGCTGGGATGGGGCAGGGCATGAGGCAGTAAAGGGGGGCATCTATGGACTGTGTTCCCCGAAAAGATATATTCAAGTCCTAACCCTCCAGTACCTGTGACCTTATTTGGAAACAGGGTCTTTGTAGATGTCAGGCTAAGATGAGATCTTCCGGGGTGGGGGGGTAGGTTCTAATCCAATATGACTGGTGTCCCTATAAAAGTGGAGGAATTTGGATGCAGATGCACACACAGGGAGAATGCAAACACGACGGCAGAGATCAGGGCAATGCTTCTACGAGACAGAGAATATAAAAGATTTCCAGCAAACCCCCAGAAGCTGGGAGAGAGACGCGGGCCAGCATCTCCCTCGCGGCCTCAGGGAACCAGCCCTGACACATTATGAACTCGGGCGTCCAGCCTCCAGAGCTCTGAGACGATACATTTCCGCCGTTCAAGCCGCCCAGTCCGTGATGTTTTGTTACTGCAGCCTTAGGAAATTGACATAGGGACATGATGTCCTGCCCTCGAAAGACGAGGAGTTCTCCAGGGAAACGAAGGGTAAAGGACCCCCGTACCCGGGCTGACAGGAGGTGCAGGTGCACAGACAATGGACTTTGGGGATGTGCTGGCTCCATGTGACTGAGGCACAGAGAGAAGTGAATGAGCTTGGAAAGATGGACCAGAACTGATGGCACATTCAGGAACGGCTTGATCTGGGAGACATGGGGGAGTCTGTGTAAGCAGGGACTGAAAAAGATGAGAGAAAAAAAAATGTATAATCCTGTAAGCATAGAGAAGCCCCTGCAAGCCTTCCATGGAGCTCAAGAATATGCGAGGGGCTGGGAAGAGGTTCCAGTGAAGCCCAAGCAGCAGGCCGAGCCACAGGAGAATGAACGTTGGTGCTTCTGTAATAATCAGAGAGGCTTATTTTTCTGTCGACCTGCCTCATTTCGATTGCAGCCTGATACCCAGCCTATACCTGGGGCTTCAGAAAACTCTGCTGTGGGCTGGGGAGCCCAGCCGGGTCTGTTCTTCCAGTCAGCTCTGCAAGAGGAGAGCGCCCTGCTGCAACTTGGCTCTCGGTCTCTCTCTCTTTTCTAAGATTTATTTATTTATTTTAGAGAGGTAGAGAGAGCACGAGCAGGAGGGGCAGACCTGAGCCGCAACCAAGAGTCAGACGCTGAACCGACTGCACCACCCAAGCACCTCTGCAACTTGGCTCTTACAAAGGTGAGCGGGACACAGGGACTGGTGCGGGTCCCTGGCTCTGAAGGATGCAGGCCGCTGTCCTGGGAAATGGGAGCAGTAGCATCTTGTCAACAAGCTCATTCGGGGCCTTCTTGAGTGTGCGGAGGACCACAGCGGGCCTCCCCTTTTTGCACAAAAAGCCAGGACTGAGCCTCAGGGGGAGTCAGTCGGGATTGTCCAAACCTTTGCCAGGACAACCAAAGTGTGGCAGACGAAAATTCCTCCCGCTCAGCGTGAGTACTTTTTACTTCTTTCCTGTGTGTGCACGCGGGGTTTTAACTAGCCTACTTAAAAAGCTATTTCTCCTACCTGCATCGATTGCTGTGTCTCTGGTGAACTTCTAGGGAATGGAAAGTGAATTCACTTATTCTTTTTTCTTCTGTGCATGATAAAGTGACTACTTTGCAAAAACTGTTTGCTTTTTGTGGAAACCGTGAAACATCATCGCGATTAAAAAAACAGAGGGAAGGAGGAAACCTATAACAATCTTTGTTGAAGAGGTATTCGCATCAGAATGACTAGCAATTACTGCTCATTTGGAGGTATAACTGTGCGGTGCTTGACATTAAAACAGAGAGTTTTCTGTAACAGGGACATTTATTTCCAGGAGCAGGGGCTCGGCAGCCGGGCTTATGGTCTGGGGGCCCATGCACACGATGGAGTCAATGTGACAGACGCCACGGGACCCATGTGCACGCTGACCTGGGACCCTGCAGCTCACAGCCCTATTCTCAGACTTCACAGCTCAGCGCTGCATCCCCCGTTACATCTACCCAAACGAAGGCCCCCTAAAAGTCACCCCATACTTCCTCAGGGGCGACTTTGTCCCTGTGATAGAAATGTGGTCCATGGGGCACTTTGTTGTCTTGGTGGCTGATTTTGAGATAAGAAGGAAGAGGCTGTCATTACATCTTGTCTTAAAAAAAAAAAAAGGATATGCCATTTTTGCCTTTTTGAGAAATTTTAGGGGGTTTTAAGATGTATTCAAGCTAATGACCCATGTTTTCTGAGAGCATTGGATTGGCATTGCACGATTAGCTGACATTCATAAAACAGTATGGCATATGGATTTCCAGCAAGAAGAGAAAGCCAAATCTGCATAAAACTATCAGCCTGATTTGGGGATTAGAAGTAGGTCCATTGCTTTCTCAATTTCACTGTATAAAACCAGCCAGGCCTCTAAAGTAAACCGCCGCAGGTAATCAGAAGCACGAGGTTATTACTGAAGAGTGCCGGAGTGCTTTAGAATTTGCTTGAGAACAATGTGCCATTCCTCATGGTGCTTTTCAACCACCGTTAGGAAAGCCATTTCCGTAGTGGGTTCCGGTCGTTTCTCTGTAAAGAAATCTCATCAAATTCTTATTCCTACTGAATTTTGTGAACTTGATTTCAAAACAAATTCATTCATTCATTCATTCATTCATTCATTCATTCATTCATTCATCAGTGAGCTGTGAGTGGTCAAGGGTCCACAGAAGCCGCGAAGCTACAGTAGAAGACAGACCAGCGCAGAAACTAATCTGCACGCAGGGTGGGTAAGGGCAAGGAGGAGCTACACCTTGGGGGTGGGGAGGCAACCAGCTGGGGAGGCAACCAAGGAAGGCTTCCAGGGAGAGCTGTGACTTTATCGAGAAGGAATGTGTTCAGGTCGCCTCTGCAAAACTGAGGACAGGCATTCCCGGCTGGCCAGGCTCTTTGCAGGATCAAATGTGGCCGGGGCTATGCAGGCTGGCTGGCTGAGCCCCCGCCTCCTCGTCGGGGAGCGGGGGCAGTCGTCCCACTCTCTGGGGCTGTGGTGCACACCGGAGTGCTAGTGGACCAACCGGGGCCCGTTTCGTCCCCCCTGCAGTTATCAGAGGGTAGCTGCTGACTCTCTGTGGAACATCCTATATGGATGGATAAATACTTCTTTTTTTCCTCCCATTCCTTTCTCTGACCCTTCTAGTAAATTCTCGAGGTTTGAGAAAGACCGAAAAGAACCACACTCTGCTCCTCACCCCTTACACACGCTTGCACGCCTTTGGGGATGACCAGAAATGACCAGGAGGAAGAAGGCAGATGCTACCATGGCATTAAAGGGAATGCCCGTTTACCTGCTAGCGGCCAGGCTCAGTCTCTTCTCCGAGACAGTCGGCTCTCCTTCTCGGGCAGCGAATCTGTGTATTAGCACCAGCGACCTTTGACGTATGTGTTACTACGAACTGAGACAAAGTTTCTACATTGAGGTATTTGTGAGTAATATTCCACCGTAATCTCCCATCCATTATTTGTGGAGAAATATCAAGACGTTGTATTATTTTAAAAATCAGAGAAAAATCAGTGTGTTTAGGAGTAAAGAAACAGAGCAAAGAATAAATTACGAGAGTCCAGAATCCATGTGAAATCACGTGCGATGCGTCACAAGTTGAAATACAAATAATGTTTCGGGCTGATTCTCTTCAAGGTCCATCCCCGACATTTCGGGATGGTTTCCAGAGCACGCGCACCTTTCTCTCCAATGAGGAACACGTGCCAGGACCCAGTACGGAGGCTGGCATGGACCAGTCCTTGGCCTGTGTTTCGCCGAGCCCTCCGTGGGCCAGAGCCTCCCCTCTCGAGGGTGGGTAGTGTTTCTGGGGACACCATTACTTTGACCTGTTTGATGAATGGAGTTTCTATTTGAGCGAAGAGAAGGTGCCCAAAACATCACTTACAACTAGCGTTCCACATGCAGCTGCTTCCTCCAAAGTCCCTAACGTGGGGGCTTCGGGTCGCCACCACTTCTCGGAAGCGATGAGTCCCTGTTAGGTTCACGAATGAACGCGAAGCCAGTGGATGTCGTGTGCTTGCCACGCATGGAGCTTAACGACAGTTAACCCAGTGGGTGGTGTGGGAGCTGAGATGCTTCAGAGGTCAGACTTCCCAGCATGTAATATCAAGGGGCTTTAAAACACAAAATGATTTTTCTTTAAAAGAGCCGAGAGGTGAATTAGTCAGCTTCAAACCCGCTCTGTGCTGCGAGCTCACAAGCATGGAAACATATTCCCTTTCTTAGAAAAGGCCGTAGGAGTCGGAACAGCTAGCAACCTTGGATACTTGGTTTTATGATAACTTAGAAAACTCAACATTTTAAAAGAAATGAAAACTTCTAAATGTCGAGTTTTCTAAGTTATCATTATTACTGAAAAGAACATGTCCACAGAGCCCCAGATCCAGGGACGGCCTGGATCCTGCCCCCCCACCCCGTGTAGACGGAAGGATGGCTGCTTTCCCCCCAGCCCCCAGGGCACCTGCCCTGCTCCAGGTTTCCCTGGGTCGTCTCTCTCCCGTGCTTTCTGGGAACAATGAACCAATGTCCCCACTTTCATCTGCTGGTAGAGCTGGCCCTCTGATGCCCACACTGTCAGCATCATTTTGCCTATTTCACGGAACATGGAAACCATAAGAGAAAAACTGTCCACTTATCGTCCCAGAGAAGGGGCCCCCCTTCCACCTCAGGCATCTATCTTTCCTCTTGCAAGGTGGGGGAGGTGCCTCTCCTCCTGCCTGGGGTCCACCTCCCACCTTTCCAGAGGCCATGGTGGCCCCTCTCTCTTCTGCTCCTTTTCCAAGTCAGCAACCATTCCCTATCACTGGTTCCTTCCTGACCTTAAGCAACTATCTCCAAATTCTGCAAACTTAAAAGAAGAAAATAAACCCCCCTCAAACTCATTCCCCTTCCGGGTACCACATTCTCTCCCGTCCATCTGCATGAGTTTGACACACGTCCCACCCGCCCTTACTCCTGGAGCCTCCCTTCTCTCCACGTGCTGGATCTGCTCTCACCCAAGTCCTAGAGATTTTGCTGTGTGTCCGAACCCAACAGGTGCTTTACCCTCACTTCTCCCAATTTCCCTGTGTTAGACTTTCTTTTGCCTCCCTTGCTAATACACTTTCCTGACTATCCACGCTCTTATCTCCCACTTTCTTCTCAGGCTCCTTTATTGCTGTTTGTTTTCTGCTCCATCTTTGGAAGCAGCTTCCCTTACACTTCTGCCCCCAGGGCTCTCTTCTTCCCCCACTGCGCAGGCTCCCTGGGCCATCCCATGCTAGCCTGCCCCGCCCGCCTCCTCCAGGCCTGCAGTTCTCTGTTCTCTGGTTGCAGAGCATACTTCTAATTGTCTCTCCTCTTGGATTTCTCAAAGACGTCCCCAGACCAACCTATTCAACTTTGAGTTCATCACCAAGTTCTCTGTCCTCTAATTAAGTCACCGTGTCTTTACAGCTCCTGGCCTCCCCTCCAGGACCCCAGCCCTCCCCTGTTGCCCAAGGGAGGAGCCTGAGTCACCAGAGGGTCCTGGGAGCAGGCTTCCACCCAGGTTTCCCTTCAGGAGAACCTGCTCCTGCAGTGGTTCGTGGACGCCCACCAGCCTCTGCGCCTTCAGACCACACTCTCCCAGGGGCTCCCTGCCATGCCTGTCTCTTGCAGGCCCCTTTGCTCCAGGAGTTCCCATCGGCCTGCCCAGGGCTACTCAGAGGTGCAAGGCAGCCCGAAGCCCTTCAGCCCCAGGCCTCCTCTCCTCCCTGTGTCCTGTCACAGGGGCAGGCTCTCCTCAGGCACACTCGCTCCCCTTTCTTCTCTTTCTCTCTGCACCCCTTCCAAGTGCAGGCTCCCGATGCCTCTCTCCCTGCTGTACCATCACAAGCCCCTGCCTCTGCTCTTCTCCCCCCAACCCTGCCCTGCAGGGCAACCTTCAGACGAAAACATCCGTCCCCATTGGTCCACAGCCCTGAGTGAGGTCTGTGGGGGTCTTCCTGCCTTTCCGGTGGGCCCACTGGTCCTGGCTTCATCTTCATTACTCAGCCTCACTCTGGCCATGGTGAACCTCTTCAGTTACTCAAGAGCTGAGGATGAGAATTTGCTATTTACTTTGTCTATGAACTGCCTAACACCCAATGCGTACTCGTCCTTCAAGGTTTAGATTATCTGCCTGTTCCTTTAGAAATACTCCAGCCTGGGGCGCCTGGGTGGCTCGGTTGGTTAAGAAATACTCCAGCCTGCTCCCGCCCACCCTGCCCTCCCACCGGGCTGGGTGCTCCTGCGCGGACTTCCTGTAGCACCCGCTCTGGTCTTTTATTTTTACCTTTTGCCTTTTCGTTAGCACATGGCGTTCATCGCTTCTTGACAAGTGGTTGTCCACCTCCTGTCATTACGTGTGAGCTGGCAGGAGCAGGTCCATGCCTGTGGTTCATGATGTGAGCCCTGCTTTCAGGGCGGCCTGGCTCAGGAACGATCTCTTATGTCAACCATCAAGAGAGCCAAGGAACGTCTGCTTAAATGATACCAAGTGACTAAAACCTTCATTTCCTAGAGAACGGTGAAGGCAGCTGAAATTAGAAGGAAATGAGGAGGCGAAAATCTGAGACTGCGTTCTGTGGTCCGGTCACAGATCCTGTGGCCAGGTTCTGACACTGTGGGCCCAGCGGAGGAGGAGAGAGGAGACGGAGATGCTCCTCTTCCCGGTTTGATGTCTTCAGGCCCTAAAACATGGATTCCCTTCCCGAGATGGAGAGGGACCAACTTGGATATCACTAGAAAGCACCTGCTACCACCCAGACTTTGGTTGTCCCGCACATGCACTTTTCAGTTTCAGAGTCCACTGGCCCCCTGCAGCCGATCTGGGGACGATCTGCTCCATCTTGCGCCCCTCACGGACACGGAGCGCTGTATGCCCTGCATCCACAGAGTTTCCAAAGCCACAGCGGCCCTTTCCCACTTGCTGCAGGCGAGCCTGTGAGGGCGATTGAGATTGCACTTGGGACACGTCTGACAGGTCATGCTTTCTCGTCCTTGCAAAGCAGGAGAGGCGAGGTGGGGAACCAGGGAGACAGGACCCTCCGTTCAGGCTGGCTTGTCAGGTGCAGTAAATCAAGTTAAGGTTGTGCATAAATACCGGCTTTCTTTCCCAGATCCAACCCTCCCGGTTGCACAAGCCAAAACAAGATGAGGGATTTTTCTTCTTCCTCTCTGACAGGACAAAACTCCTTTAGCAGTTAGACTCTTGGTATGTGAACACATCCAAAGAAGCCCATTCTTATGTGAATTTGTGCCCCTTGCCTGGCTTCTCAAATGTATGAGCTTTTGGCAAAATGCTGTTTTTCATTTCCATCATTGTCAATATAACACAAAGCTTTGTTTCTTTCCTCTAGCAGACTTTTCTATTTTATTTCTTAAACACAAACAAACATACACTTGAATGTCACATCACATTATTAGCAATAAAATAACCATTAATAATTTTAAATTTGAGGCACAACGGTACCATCTGTGGAGTGCCAGATGCTTCTCACGCTTTGGATGGTGGGGTGCGAAGGTGCGTCTGGGTCAGGGCGCACACGGGGGGCTTTGCACACATCCTCACACTCATGACAGACTCGCGGGGAGAGTGCTGTTGAACACAATGTGGATGAGGAAACTGGGCCCTTGGGACGTGTCCCCCAGTCCTGGGCTCTTCTGAAACCAACTTTTCCTTATGAAGCCTGCCTAAGAACTACTTTCTCCAGATACCCGTTCAACCTTCGATCCTTCTGATCTGCTGTTTGCAGAATTCTTTGGAGGGGGAGGGTCCCTCCACATTTCAGAAAGTGTGATGTGTCCACTACCCACATCAGCTTCCCAGGCCTGCTTAGTAAAGACCAGCCTCCTGGCCTCAGGGCCCTTGGTGAGGACAGAGAGAGCCACAGTATGCCAACCCCCCCACTCTGCGGTCCAGCCCCTCCCTGCAGCCCCCATAGGCGCACCCCACAGTCAGCCTTCAGCTGCTCCAGCCCCAGCAGAATCACCCCCCACCCACCCCGCAACTGTTCCATGTGCCGATGAGCAAGGCTCTGCGGGGCTCCTCCTGAGCTTCAGTGGGGGATAAATCTCTCCTAAATATCTCTCAATGGCCTCCCTTTCTCTGTCCCTGTTTCCCTGGCCACCTCCCCTGCTCCCTTGGGAGATTTCATAAGAAATGCTTATCACTGCGGCAAGAGCCAAGATGAAGCTTCGGGAAAGAACCCCATCAGGGCAGAGGAGGCTGCGGAAGAGACCGACCGGGCCTCGGAAAGATGGGCAGGAGTTTGGGCTGGAGCTTGCAGAAGGCACAGCCAGGAAGGAGGGGGAGCAGAAGGCAGCGGGGGGCACAGAAAGACGCGGGGCCACGAGCCAGGCCTGCCCTGGAGCGAGGCCGCCAGGCACCTGACAGCGAGAAGCCTGGCAGGGGAGCAGCCCAGGGGTTGCGAGGCCTAGGCTGAAAGCCACTGGGTACTTCGGCCAGCTCTTCTGTGCCTCGGTTTCCTCATCTGTAAAGTGTGCAGCAGATGCGCTTCCCCCCCTCAGGCTCAGAGTGAGCATGACACGAGGTGATGCTGGAACCGCGTGAGGTGCAGAGCTGGACGGACCGTCGGCCTCTGGGGGCTGCTGAGCTGAGAGCTGTGGCCTTTGTGCCTGAGGAGGTTTATCTGTGCAACCAGCGTCTCCGGGACACGGTGGGCTCGGAATCCAGAGCGTCGTTGGAGGTGGGCTGCAACGAGGGTAAAGGGACAAGGAAACCGAGCCTCGAGCCCTTTCTTCGGGTCTATCCACGCTCACTTGTTGCGGACGTGGGAGCCCACCCCTCCCCACCTGGGGAGATTCCCCGCACCCTGGATGGTGTTCTCAAGTGAGTGGCCATGATGCCTATAAAGGAACTCATCTTGAACCCCCAGACCCCAATCGTGGAGACCTCAGGGCTGAGCACAATACCTGGCCTGGAGTCGGCGCGCAGTAAAGGCCGGCTGGGAGGGAACTACCTCACGGGAGCCCAAGGGACGCTTCCAAGAGGAAAACGTGCCACCCTCAGTGTGTGTGACATCCCGTTCCCTTTGAGAGCAAAACAAACAACCGGAACACCCCGAAGTGCTCAGGGAGCAGGAACGCCAATCGGGGAATGTCTTGGGGTCACTGGGAAGCCCCCCGCACTAGCAGGCTTTATTTTACTGTTTTCAAATCTCAGCTGTTTACTAGCAATGTGACCTTGAGCGAGCTACTTAAAGTTCCCAACCTTCTCTTCAATGGGACTAAAGATACCCCGCTTGCTCATTGAACCCCCAAATCAAGTGGAAGATGGAGTATAAGATGCACAGCTGTCCTGGCGTCCAGCAAACACTATAGAGCTCCAGCATTTTCGTTTACTTTTCTCCTCTCCTTGAAGGTTGGTGAGGAGTGAGGACTTGGTCTTCCCAAGAGAGTTACAATTGATTTCGGAGCTCTCCTCACCTTAGGCTAAACTTAAAGTTATTTAAATGCAGAACATTAACATATTTTTGATTAACTTAACAGACTTCTAACACACCTGGGGGGGGGGGAAAAACCCTCAAAAACAAAAACATAAAGGCAAAATACAAAGGGCCCGCTTTGAAGGCATCTTCTGAAGGCCAGTGAATGTGCTCTTGCTGGATCTGAGTGGAAAGAGAATTTCAAAGAAATGAGTATTTTCACAGAAAGTGTGCTGAACACACCCTCCTGCAAGCTCCCTGGCCACGTGGGTCGTGTGTGTCGGGAGGATAGGCATCTGAGTCCCCAGGAGGAAGCTCAGGAGGGAGGTCGAGGCCCGGGGAAGCAGGCTGAGCCGTGCTGGGGGCAGGTGGATCTCCCTGGGATCTCCCTCTCTCCCCTTGTGGATCTCACAGAGAAGGGCAGTTTTCCAGAAGAAGTCAGACACTGACAGAAAGGGCCAGTCCTGCTTTCGCCAAGTAGGGAGTTCAGAAACAGACCGTCAGCTTTCCGCAAAAGAAAGGAGCGTTTCATACCGAAAGGTGGAAGGGTGTCATCTTAGAGCAGAGGACTGTCTTGCAAATGGACACAGGGGGCTTCAGGACAAACTCAACCCTGCTGCTTTCCAGATTTCTCTGAATGCCTGAGAAGTCCACCCCGAGCAGAGAGCAGAGGCGGCACTGGGGCCTGCAGCGAGGGGAGGCTGCTCCTGGGGTCTCGCAGGAGAGCGGCGGGGCCTGGCACGCAGTAACCGTGGTGTCTCAGCGGCAGTGAGGGCTTTCTGAGGTCTGTGGGCCCCCACCCTTCTCCAGACCTTTCTCTGCTGGCCGTCAAAGCATGACTGGCTGTCCCAGCCCGGCCCAGCTGAAGGGCGTCCCAGGACGGCCCAGGGCAGATGGAGACGCGGGTCACCTTAAATTAGCATCCTCAGTTTCAGATAAACTCAGAGACTCCAGGAGATTGTCTGAGGCAGCACAGCCCTGGAGGGCCAGATGTGGAAGGATGTCCACTAGTTCCACTTTAGCAACTGTACATTCAGGAGACTTTTTCTTCTTTTTTTTTTTTTTAAAGATTTTATTTATTTATTTGAAAGAGAGAGAATGAGAGAGAGAGCATGAGAGGGGGGAGGGTCGGGAAAGTCAGAGGGAGAAGCAGACTCCCTGCCGAGCAGGGAGCCCGATGCGGGACTCGATCCCGGGACTCCAGGATCATGACCTGAGCCGAAGGCAGTCGCTTAACCGACTGAGCCCCCCAGGCGCCCCAGGAGACTTTTTCAACGTCAGCTCTGAGCTAAGTGTTTTGGGGATGCCACAGGTTCCCGGGGGGCAGCCGTGGCTGTAAATGGGCTCACACTCGAGGGTGCAGGAAGGGCTTGGCCCTAAATCAGGGTAACTATTTTTCAGAAGCTCTACCTTCTTCGCCCCTTGGACCCCATTCTTACTTCGGCAGACGTCAGAGACCTCAAGCTTTCTCTCTTTGCTGGGCAGCTGGGGTAAAGACGCACAGTGACCCGGACCGGCTGCACGCCGCAGTCTTGGCCTTGACTCAGGCGGGCCTCCGCGGCCTCCCCGCGCCTGCCTGGGCCCTTTGCTCTCCCCTCTTCCAGACAGTGACCTCGCGCCTCTGTCCCCCAAACTTCAAGGCCTCCTCCCATGCCCTCTGGGTCAGCTGATCCCGGGGGCAAATGAGCAGCCGGGACGACATCCTATGAACTCCCAGCGCCCCACCTGCCCTCGCCCCCTCTCCTGGATGAGCTGTCCACACTTGGTCTGGCGGGATCCATGTGCCCCTCACAGCCGCTGCTGCTTCTCCCTTCTTCGACGTGTCGCCAGAGACAGCAGTACCAACACCCTCCGCCTCGCTCTCCTCTAGCTGCCATCCTGCCATCTGTGCATTCAAAGCAGAACTGCGGGCACGCTTGCCACATCCGCGAGCTCCCTCCCGCCCGGCCACCGCCCTGCCGACGGCCCACCATTCCTTGGCCACCACTCCGAAAGTCACGCTGGTCTTCTCATGCTGAATCCATCGGTGGCCAGTAGGGTCGTGGCCCCGCTGGTCACACCTGCTCCGAGAAAGGCCTTTGTCACCTGGCTCCTGGCTCACTTTTTCTCGTGTCCCATCGACCACTCAGAAGAGAGTGACCGGAGCTCAGCTGTGGACCTCTCCTGCGTCTCGGCCCGTCCCCTCGCGAGCTCAGCTACCTCCATCTGTTTAAACACCACCTACCTGCTGACAACACCGGGATTTACACCTCCGGCTCCAATCTCTCCCTGGAATCCGGCTTTGTGGGTTGCAGACTTGATATCTCCCTTACAGTTCTAAGAAACACCTCCTAGGTAGCGCCTCCCCACCGCGTGAACTGCCCCCTGGCCACCAATCCGGTGTGTGGCTTCTGTGGGTCTTCCCGACTCAGGGGACCGAGCTGCGGACCTGGTCCAGTCAGAACTGGCTTTTGGTTCCACATTCTCTCACTCAGTCTGTCGGCAAGTCCCATTTGCTGCATTACTAGCGTATATTCCGAAAGTTCACGGAGCATCATCTGGTCCAAGTGACGGATGCCTCCGGCCTGGATGATTCCCGGAGCCTCTCAACCATCCTCCCACGGCAGGCGGCTGAAGTGACCAGACGAAATGCAAGCTGCAACAGGCACTCCTCTGTTTGACACCACTCCGCCTCCCCAAAGCCCGAGCCCACGTGATGCCCTCAGTCCCCCACCCTCTGTCCCCTGTTCCAGCTCTGACCTCAGGGCTCGTCCTCCAGGATCCCATATCTTGCCCCCTTCTTCAATTCTGGCCAAATGCCACTTCCCAGTGAGGCTTCGGACCACCCAACTTAAAGCCTGCAGCGCTGCCCCCCACACTCCATTCTCTTGGCCTGACTTATTTTCTCCAGCACTTTCTACCCCTACTCTACTATCCGAGGTACTTGTTTATTCTCTCTGTCTCTCCTACTGGTTTGTAAACGCCAGAGCCACATGGGCTTCAGGATGCTGTCTTCAGTCCCTTGACCCCAGAGCTTAGAACAGGGCCTGATACATATTAGGTGCTCAGTTAGTATTTGTGAGATGAATTCACGAATGCATTTCCATGGAATCTAAAAGGGGGCCAGTGGTGACTGGCTCAGATCAGCGTCCGGAGTCCAGACGCCAAAAGTGGAAGGTCTTCCGACAGAACCCAGCGTTTGGTCTCAGAGTGGGGAAGTGACAAGAGCCTGTCCCCTGCCTGGTGAAGATCCTCTCAAAGTCCCTTTCCTTTGCTCCAGGAATAACCACAGCAACTGTCTTTGGCCGAGGGGCTGAAACCACATTTTTTCTGAGTTTAATGCAGACTTCTATGCTGAAAACCTGTCCAGTGGCAGCTCCCATGGCCTGGACATTTTCAGAGAGAAGTTCCCATCACTTTAGGGTTGAGCCAGCGGGAGGCAAGCCCGCCCTGTTGAATTGTCCCTCTCATACGGCCTGGGTCCTGCAGGTGCTCAGCGGAGCAGGGCCTTGGCAGGCTGGCTGGCACTCCCCTGGTTTGCTTGTCAGGCAGTGGTGCTCGTCGCTGGTTCTGGGGGGCTTCTTTTACTCTCTTAATATGCCAGCCCCATGCACATTCTTCACTTGGGGCACCTTCTACCCCCTGAACAGAGTTTGAAATTGCTCGACAGATATCATGAAATCCCTTAGCTTTGACTCTCAGCGTTGGCGGCCAGGCTTAACAATCAAACATTTGGTAGGCTTTAGAAATTTTTGCCACAAGGAGAGGCTCTTTGGAGATTTTTGACTCCTTGGCATTTTTAACGTTATATTTACATTTTGTTATATTTAATGTTATAATTTTACATTAAACATTGCAGGAAACTTGTTTTAAAATATCTGCCATTTTCACAAAATAAGAGCCTAAATTAACTATTATTAATATTATTAACTTAATGGAACAGTTCTCTCCCCAACCCCCATCCCCTTCAAAGGAGATGCCAGTACAAAATGTGCTTATAACCTTGGAGTTGAATATTGTGTAACACACTCCACGTAGGCCTCTGTCCCACCTCTGACCTTGCATTTCAAGGAGAGCCATGGAGCTGAGGCTGATGCCAACCATATGGCCAACAGGTAGACATGGTTTTATTGGTGATGTGCATAAAGCAGGACAGACAAATGGGAGAGTGGTTACTAATATACACGGGCGCCCCATCCACCTGATTCAGATCCTAGCTCTGCCACTGACTTGTACTTGACCTTTGGATAAGATGTGTGATGCCCGGGGGCATACCAGTGATGCTTCATGAAGCAGGTACGAAGCTGCAAGGAAGTAGAACACAGCAAGGGCCATTCTGGAAGCAGTGCTCCGTGAGCAGTTGGTTCCGACTCTCAGATCTGGCTTCTACGTAGCAATTACCACCACCTCAGGTCTTGTTGTGTGCAAAGTCTTTTCTGAGCTGTACAACTCCTGTTGGTACTTTTAAAGTTTCAATGCATGAAGAAGACACAGGGATGAACTGAGATTAGTTCATACATTCACTCCCCCTATCAGCCTTCAGCACCTTCCACGTGTGAGGTTCTGTGCTGGAGGCTGCAGTAAGTGCAGCCCACTTGGAGTTCACCCTCAAGGAGGCGATGTTAGATACTGAGGTCCGTGGGAATGTGGCGGGTCCAGGAATACGTCACCTAAGAACTCAAGTTAGAAAGATAGCATTCTCTAGGGGCTTGGAAAGGGTTGTGAGGGTTGTCACATGTCCACTGGGTGCTGAAGGAGTGAGCCTGGGACTGTGGGGGCAGAGAGCTGGGTTTTCCAGCAGCCAAGACAGTGTGAGCATGCCCAGGGAACAGAAGAGTTGGTCTGAATCTCTTTAAAAGTTCAACCCGTTTTTCCTATTGCGGATGGCACATAACACGAAATTCACGGTCCACCGTTTTCAAGTGTGCAGTTCAGCGGGGGGGCACTGAGCACACCCACGCTGTGTGCAGCCGTCCCACCACCATCCACATCCCGCACCGGCTTCATCTCGCAAAACAGAGACTCTGTGCTCGGTAGACAAAACTCCCGCCCCGGCCCAGCCCTGGGCACACACGGCTGCACCGGCCGCCCCTGGGGATCGGCCGCTCCAGGAAGCCCATGCAAGCTGACTCGCGGGCCTGTACTTCCGTGTCTGACTTTCTCCTCAGAGCATTACGTCCCCAGGTTTCATCAATGTGGTTGCATGTGTCAGAACGTCCTTTCTTCTTCAGGTGAAATGCTGCTCCGTTGTGAGTACGGACCACGTTTTATTTGTCTAGTCGTCTGAGGATGGACACTTGGGTTGTTTCTCTCTTTGGCTGTTGTGAATAAAGCAACTTTTTGCCAAGGTTGTTGTAGTGATTATGTGGCTAGAACACAGACTCAGGGAGGCTGGGGGCCTTTGGCCGCTTTGCTCACTGCTGGACTGCGGGGTTTAGCAGCAGGCGTCTCAGGGGCCATGACACAACCACGCTGGGTCTCGGGCTGCATGAGGCTGCAGAATCTGGAGGCACCCCCCTCAGCTGCAAACCCAGCTTCTCTTGTTCCCTAGTTCTGTGACTCTCAGCAAGTGACTTTACTTCTCTGAGATTCAGTGCCCTGCAGAGTCTCAAGTCCACTTTCTCAAATGTTTCTGAGAAAGAGACACAATGTAAATAATGGATCTGGTTTGTAGTAGGCACTTACAATTTAGCAACTATTACCATTATAATGCATTTTCAGATCATAATTTTATTTAAACAGGGAAGACAATTATTTTCATTTCAGCAGGGTGTAATTTTTAAAAAAGAAAAAATGAAAAAAAAATTTTTTAAAGATTTTATTTATTTATTTGAGAGAGAGAGAATGAGAGACAGCATGAGAGCGGGGAGGGCCAGAGGGAGAAGCAGGCTCCCTGCCAAGCAGGGAGCCCGATGCGGGACTCGATCCCTGGACTCCAGGATCATGACCTGAGTCGAAGGCAGTCGCTCAACCAACTGAGCCACCCAGGCGCCCCCCCAAAAAAAAAAATTTTTTTTTAAGAACTATTAGACTGCCTTTTCTCACCAGCTATTCCATTAGTATGTGTTACCTAAACAAGCCACCTGCCCCTTGGCGCCTCGGATTTCTCCCCTCTGAAATGGGGATACTTTTCCCCTGCCTGACTCACAGAGTCATTGTGGGAATTCAGTGGGAAAGTAGAGGTGAGTGTGTCGTGTAAACTGCTATGTGCTGAATAAAAATACGGGGCGATCATTCTTAGTCTATTAACAGAAGCACAATTTATTGACTAGACTCTTGGGAACAAATATTCGAGGAAAGAAGATGCTTTTGTTTTACCCTGTTATTGCTTTCCAGAAGTCTGGCTACTCAGTAGCTGGAATGAGAGCCCCGGGGTAAGAAAAAGCCATCAGGTTATCAAGTACCTTTCAAGTTGGGGCGGCTCCTCTGCAGCCCAAACAAGCCCATTTGGGAAAGGAACACCAGGGCCTCCTCGAGGGGCAAAATTTCCTCCATGAATCCTGCCTGAACTTGGTCCTCTTTATTAGGGCTGTCAAAAGACAAAATCACCCTTGCCCTGAACACCAGCAACAATGGAGAATTTGCAGGGAGGGGGGGCAGGGGATGGTAATGGAGTAACTGTGCTCTTTGGCCAGAGGGAAGGAAGGGACAGTCACATTTATTGAGCACTTCCTCTCTGCCTCCCCACTAGCCCCGAGCCAAGCATCCAGCGTGGAGGCTAAGGCTCAGAGGGATCAGTGAGTCATTTCAGACCACAGGACCCGTCCGTGGCACCAGGAGGGGAGGCCACATTTCCGACTCCAAATGTCACCACTGTGAAAGTTAAATGTTTGGAATTGGCGGTGTGCAGTCACAAGAAGAAAAGATTCATGGGCAAGTTTAGCTGCATCATGAGGCCAGGGATGTGATTTTTGTCAGGTGAAAACTATGTGCAAAGGAAACAGAAAGACCTGGCTTTTGCTCCAATCAGCCTGGGTGTGGAGGTGTCGGGGAAACAGGGCTCGCTGCGGACATGAGGGTACTCCTCTCAGGTGCTCACTGGTTTTGTTCGTTGTGCAAACTGTGGAAACTGTAGAACTTTCCTTTTGCTTTGACAGCTAATAATCTTGGAGGTAAGTCTAGGGGAACTTTCTATGGGAAGAGATTTCAGAAGCTGGGGCATTTGATAAGGGTTTTAAAGGATGAATAGGAGTTCACTCCTGTGGTCAGAGGAGAGGCAGAGAGCATCACAGGTATGATGGGGCAAATCTCTGGTGTTCAGGAAAGGCAGGTAAGTGGCGTGGTGGGTGATCACTGGAGGGGGCGACAGGGCCCTAAGCTAGATGTTTCTGCAGGACCAGAGTTTATTGAGCTACCAGTTTGTATTCTGTTGTCATTGCTCTAGAAGAATCTGAAATGAGAGAACTTTTTCTTTCCCTCTCTTTGAGTCAAAAAGGTGTTAGGCAACATCGAGTCATAACTCAAGGGCAAGGGGTTTTACGTGTCCCATAGACACAGAGGGGTGATTCTGGTCCCTTATAACCTGCCGGGGGGAAGCTAAACCTCAGGTGGGCTGACTGATGGGGCAGTGTGGAAAGAAGATGCTGGGGGGGGGGGCAGTGGGGGAGGATCCCAGCCAGGCCAAGGGGCAGTGGGGCTGGCAGCCAGGCAGGCAAGGTCTCTGGGCACATGGACGCCTCCCTGCCGCCCTGAGCCTGGGAGCCTATCCCTCAGCACTCTATTAGGTGCGCACCCTGGGATCTTCAGGAAACACTGGGCTATGGCAGCGAGTGCCAGCAATAACGAGGTGCTCGTTTCTGTTTCCCAGCAGATGGGACTTTCTCCTCTGTGACAGCTGCAGTGGGTCTCAGCACAAACAGTACTGGAGAGTCGGGACTGGGCTGGCGTTCTTCCGAGTGCTTGGGCTGCCCGGAACACGAGGTAAGTGTGGTTATTACCCTTTCTCCAGGTGAGGGCAAATGATTTTTTTTATTTATTTATTTATTTATTTATTTATTTATTTATTTATTTATTTAAAAGATTTTATTTATTTATTTGACAGAGAGAGACACAGCGAGAGAGGGAACACAAGCAGGGAGAGTGGGAGAGGGAGAAGCAGGCTTCCCACGGAGCAGGGAGCCCGATGCGGGGCTCGATCCCAGGACCCTGGGATCATGACCTGAGCCGAAGGCAGACGCTTAACGACTGAGCCACCCAGGCGCCCGAGGGCAAATGATTTTCCCAGGGCCACGTGGCTTGTAAGCAGGGGAACCGAGACTCGGGATCAGGCAGGCTGGCCCCATGGTCTATAGGCAGTCTAGGATATGTTATCTCTTGCGTAAAAAACAAAACAAAACAAAACAAAATACCAACCTGGGGCATTTCTTGCAATTCCTACTCCCTGCACGTGTCCTAAAGTGTGTGTGCGCCCCTTCAGGTAGTGGACAGCTGCAGAAGGATGCTGAGTAGGGGTGTGACAGGTGTCCCAGAAAGACCATCCTGGAAGCCACGTGGAAGGTGCATGAGGCAGAGAGAGCAACACGTTTTCAAAGACTGCTTGCAGGCTGTTGCCTTACTCTGTGCAGAAGAGATGTCAGCTTGATGGAGGCATTGGCAGAGGGAAGGAGGGGAGAGGAAGTCTTCAAGAACACTTTCAAAGGTAGAAACTCAAAGGTGCACAGCAGAGGGAGATGCGTGGAGACCCGGTAACCACGCTTGTTCATGTATCAGCATTCAAATGCACTTGAAATGTGGCTGGGACAGGCTTTAGCTGGAGTCATTCCAGAGACGACATCCTGCCCCTCACCTACATGCACAGAGCACACAGACAGAGAGCGAGCCCACACATCCTGCGGAGGTTCACTTGTGGTTATAGCTCTGACTCATGGCTTCGATTTCTGTGTACGCTCCCCACATCGGTGTGGGATGGGCTGGGCTAAGCACACATGTGTGACGGAGATAAAATCTTTATTCTGGCTCCCCACTTGTTTCAGGTGGGCTTCGAGGGAGGAAAGGGAGAGCCTTTGCCTGAAGTGGTATTTTATCTAAGGAATGTTTTTGGTGAATTATAAGCTTCCCTGTGTTAAGACCGAGTATCATTCACAGTGAGTCACGATCTATCCATCCATCCCTCCACTCTTCCCTGTATTCATCTTATTTGCTAAGCATCTCCTGAGCACCTGCTGTCTCCAGGCTCTGGTGTCTGGTGCGGAGAAGGACACTGAAGTAGTTTACCGCGCCACGGGAGGCTGCCACCTTCTAGAAGCCGTGCTGTGCCCAGGAAAGCCCTGAGCTGGGAGGCAGGCGTCTGGGCTCGACTCTAGGTTCCCCCATTGAGGACGACCTCAGACCATCCAGCCTCAGATTCAGCTTCTTCGTCCAGGAAATGAGAAATCTGTCGTCAAGTTCACTAAGAACTTGTCAGTGTTCTCGGACTCCGTGCACACAGCAGCAGGGAATCGCAGGACCCAGGTTTTGCAATGGCCCTGCTCAGACGTCACCAGTGCCTTTTCTCTGCATCATCTGCAAGATGCGTCATGGCTGCATCTCTACACTCACATCTGTGAAGTGGGCTGTTCGCTGACTCAGGAAACACTGATTAAGCAGCAGCATGATGTCCACTGTGTGCGTCCGCCTTGGCGAGCCCTGAGGTTCAAAGACAAACAAAACAGACCCTGCACAGGCCTCCTGGGAGCTGGTCGTGCTCCCGGGTAAAGCGTTCGGGTAGAACGCGTTGCACAATTTCAGAAGGCTGGCAGGATCTCCTGTCTCCGCTCCCCTGAATTCCTTCTTTGGGGTTCTCTCCTTGCAGAGCTCCATCTGAGACAAGCAGACAGGAGGGGTGGGCTGTCTGCACTGAGGGCAGCGTCTTC
This sequence comes from Mirounga leonina, assembly GCF_011800145.1. Lineage (NCBI taxonomy): Eukaryota > Metazoa > Chordata > Mammalia > Carnivora > Phocidae > Mirounga > Mirounga leonina. The sequence continues at coordinate 3,636,110 of NW_023270274.1, forward strand.
CCCGGGCACTGCTGGTTCCTCCCCAAGGCGTGGGGTAGATGGCAGCCCATCCACACGCGGGCACAGCAGCCTGGAGCAGCTTCATGACGTCAATCCCCGCTCTTTCCTCCGGGCAGGCTCTACCCGACTTCTCGGCACAGAGCGGGGGGCGGCGGGGGGGCACAGGCAAGGCTTCCTGAGAAAGCTTGCGAGTTTATGTGCTCTCGATGAGAGAGCCCCATAAAAACATAGGCTCGGGCAACATGCAGCGGGACGCTGGAGTGTCTTTATTCAGCAAGGCTGTAAAACGCTGGTACAAGAGAAAACAGCTCTGTCGGACTTAATCTGGCAATCATTTATATTTACAGGGCCTTATCTCTCCCTTTCTTTCATCCTCAACTTAACGGTGTTTTCTTTTGGTTCTCAAAAGTAACTTTTAAACCTTGAAATTAGAAATGGAAAGACCAGGACAAAGATTGAAGGGGCAACTAAAATCGTTTACAGCAAACTATAAAAAGACCATACAAGCTTATATAACATGACTTAAAAAAAAATTATTAACGGGTTTTAGGAGGAGAATCTAATTGAGATGGAACATCTTGTATCTGAGCTGGTCCCGGGATGAAGGAAGGCCAGGCAGGAAGTGCGCGTCCTTCCGTCTCCATCACTCACCCCATAAATTAAAATGCAAAATCATCTATATTAAGTACTCTTATCTTAGTAGCTCAAGAGATTTAACCTTCTTCGTCCAAAGGATGGAGGCAATTTATGTCAAGTCAGCAAAGGGAAAACTAACTGTGTTAAGGTCTTTTTAAAAATAACTTGCCACCCACATTAACTTAGAAGGAGAGCTGGGTGTAAAAGGTATTCAGCAAGAACAGGTGGGGAAAGCTGCCCCAGGTCAGGAGCAGAGTCACCGAGGCAAGCCAAATTCTAGGACTGAGGACTGATTTAGGAGATTTAAAAAATAAACAGTAGCACATCTTAGCAGCCTCTGTGTGGTACCAGCTTTCTCACTGCCAAATTTTGACATTACTTATTAGTAATAAATGATATTTAAGATGGTGATAGACAACTGGGATGCCATCAAAACAACTCTTTATTTCAAATACTGCTTCCTTTTTTTCTCACGTTTCTTGAGTGTTTGGCTAGGGTTTTTCTGGAAAATTTGATGTATTTCCAAGTTTTGAGTTAAGGTATCCTGAGTCCCCTTGGGACGCAGTCTGTAATGGAGCCCTGGACAGCATGAAAGCGCGGCATCAGAGTTCACCACCGATTCAGTTAGCTCTGTGAACTCTGCAAAGTCATTTAGGGCAGGATTGTTGGAAGCAAATAAATCCTGGACAGGAGCCAGAAGACCTGAATTCGAGTTGTGGGTCTGCCAAGTATCATCCAGACCTGTGAACCTGGGGTAGGTCCGTGAACCTTTCTAACTGTCGTGATCCTGGTGGGGTGAAGATAGCCTGACGACGTAACAGGGTTCTTACGGGGTCAAGAAGACAATGCACTTGAAGGTCCCCTGTGAGCCCTAAAATGCTCTCTGTAAATTTCAGGTATTTGTCACCTGAGGGCTCATCATTGTCAGTGCGTTCATCCCATAAACCAACAAGTACTTATCAAGCATCTGCTATTGGTGGCACTCTTGTGGGTACTGAACAAAACCTGGAAAATCCTGCCTGCATAGAGCTTACACCCTAACAGGAGAAGGCATACAACAAACTAACACAACTTAACATGTAAACATGTGAGGAGGTGCTGGGGGACATAGGAAAACAGAGTCCAGAGAAAGCTGGAGAGCAGCCAGGAGTGAGGAGAGAGGTTTGTGGTTTCCAGTGGTGCTCGGTGAGCACAGACCTGCAGGAGTCCCACTGTCCTAAGCTGATAGAGAATTCCGGGAGGTAACAGAACAGAGCTGGGGGTTGGGGGTGCAGCTGCTTGTCTGTCTGGCTGCTTGATGACCAAGGACACACATGGGAAAGAGCTCATTCAACGTGAAGGGGACAATTTCAGAAGGCTTTGACTTAGGTCAAAGGTCAGCTTATCACTCTCATGACCTTGGCTGAGTGAGGTTGGGCATTGCGCGAGAGGCAGGTGGGAGGGCTCCTCTGCCAAATATCCGTGATACCTGGCTGTGGTCCTCTGGGCCTCAACAGACAGAGAGTGAGCCTGTGATGCAGGAGCTCCAGGGAGATACCTGGGGGTCCAGGCACTGGGGGGCAGACCCAGCACCTCTGGAATCACTTTCCTAGGACCATGGCAGATGCCCATGATGGCTGAGGCTGACAGAAACTCATTGCCAGGAGCCGGAAGAGGATGGCCCCTGCCCTAGGGAGCAGGTGCACTTGAGAGCTGCATGAGACATTGTGCTGGGGACCACATCGGATTTGGAGTCTTTGGAGTCCTCAGAGGGCTGGGAGTGGGGGGGCAGCCGGGTCCTTCTGTTCCCCTCCTGATCATGTGACCACAACCCCTGGGTCACAGAAACTAGGCTGTGGGACTGGCTGGATCTTTGAAGGGGCGTCTGTGAGTCATCACATGGGTATGATATTATATAGATTACAGATATCCATTTATACTAAAATGCATGATATTGCAACATAGAACTTGGGATTCCAGATTAAGACTTTTCTTATCCAATTATGACCCTTTCTTCTTTCTTTCTTTCTTTCTTTCTTTCTTTCTTTCTTTCTTTCTTTCTTTCTTCTTTCTTTCTTTTTTAAGATTTTATTTGTTTGTCAGAGAGAGAGAGAGAGAGAAAGAAAGAGGGAGAGAGAGATTGCACAAGCAGGGGCAGTGGAAGCAGAGGGAGAAGCAGACTCCCCACTGAACAAAAAGCCAGATGCGGGGCTCGATCCAGGAACCTGGGATCATGACCTGAGCCGAAGGCAGACATCTCACTGACTGAGCCACCTGGGCATCCCAATTACGACCTTTTCTTAAGTCACTTCTTAAGCTAGTTAGGATAGCACCACTCTCCAGTGAGACTAGGCATTACAGGAGATGCTCAGGAAAATGTTTTATTTAACTTAATAGTTATTGAAATTAATTATTAATCTTGCGGCTGTTGGTATAATATAATCATTTCTTATAGTAAATGAACAGAACCTTTTATGGCAAATCTTTTTAAATGTATCACATTCAATCATGAATGTTGCCCTATAGCTTAATTTAATCACTAAAAGCCTTTATCTTGACTCCAAATCTACTGTTTTGTCATCTCAGCTGATGACGCCAACATCCAGCCAAACACTCCGGCGAGAGCTACCACAGAGCTTCCTAAATCCTTCAGGTCCTGTCCAAGACGCCATGCTCCTCTTCATTAAAATCTCCCCCTTCCTCTCCCTCTCCAGTGCTGCTCTCACTCATGGTCTGGCCATGTCTTCTTTGAACTTTTCCAATGTCATCTTGTCCCCAACCTCCTCTTGCGAGCAGAGTGACCCTGTGGAGGTAGAACGTCTTCTGTGTCACCAGAACCTGCTGTGGCTCCTCATTGTTCGCAGGAGGCTCTCTGGTTGCTCAGGCTCCTTGCCTCTTGTGTCCCCAAGTTTCTGAAAGGCTGCCATTCCCTTTGCTTTTCATTCTTCCTCTAGAAGAAACACACATGCGTCAGTTCACGCCTTCATGCTCTCGACTCATGGGGAGGGGCTGCTCTTGACCGTGAGGCGTTTCTGGAACACTCCCTCAGGTGACCCTGCACACTGCCTCTTCTGGGGAGAAGTCTGATAGAAACGTCATCTTCTGATCTCTCCCTGTCCAATCAGACCGCACACCCCGCCCCTAGGACAGAGGCTGGGTGTTCTTCATCTCCCCACTCGCGATGACCGTGAAGGTCTGGATCTGGTCTCAGCTGAAGCCCCAGCACAAAGAGCTCCACACCAGAGGTGCGTCCCCTTCACTGCAGCACTTTGTGGACACTGCCACTGATGTACGTTTTTGGTTTTGTGTTCCATTCCTCTGGCTAAAATGTGGGTGTAGAGCTGTCTATTCACCCTCACCTATTCTCAACAAACTGAAGGGCCGTGCTTGTTGAATAAATTAATATATGAACGAATGAAATGATTCCACATCTCTCATTACTTCTTCAGTTTGGTTCCCCAATTTTAAATTGCCTTTTTTTTATTGTTGAACTACCTTAATATTATGTTAATATTATTATATTACACGGTAGTGGTTTTATAAGGACAATTATGCTCATAATTTAAATGTTTTTTCTTAAACAAATTTAACTACATTTTGAATATATTGAATATATATTATAATTGTGAAATAAAATACAAGCAGATTTTATTCTTCTTCAATAAAATGGAATTATACTCAGACACAGGATGCAAGTCATCTGGATTCTCTCTACTCAGGCTCTGTCTAGTTTTGTGGCAAGTCAGTTAACCTCTCCATGCCTCAGTTTGCTCAACTGTAAAATGAGGGGATTAAGGTAAATTGTGAATGTTATTTTCTACTTTAAAATGCTATTCCTCTCTCTCTCTCTATGTGTGTGTGTGTGTGTTTTTCAATTTTAACTTGATTTTCAAGTTTACTTGACAATTGTGGATGTTCTTTATACCACATGGGAATGCTTTCAAACCCATTGCACTATGAAAAATCATGTGGAACTTTTACTCAATGCCAAAAACATCTTAATTACCTGCTGTCTTTTAGAATATTCTTCCCAGTGGACACATATTGGCAGGGGGCTGCTAGAGGTAAGAAGCCAAAGAGAAGGATGAGCAGACAATTTTCCTAAAACCCTGCATCTGAGATGCAATTATTTTCTGTTGGTTCATGCAATTTTATTCCCTAAACCTGTTTCCCTAATTAAGCAAAGAAGCCTTTTGGCAAATACAGAGCACGTAGAAATGAAAAATAATCAGCATAAAACAGTGTAGGAAGCACCATTCCAAATGTAGAGTCCACATTGGCAATATGACTTCCCCAGAAGGACTCCTGAAACATGCACAGCTATGTCTTTCTGGCAAAGCTGGGAGGATGCCCGCTCTAGCTAGAAAGAGGGGCTTTAGGAATGTTAGTTCGAGTAAAAACACTCAGTGTAACAGATAGGCATTTATTTTTCAGCAAACAAGAGTCTAATTGACTTTATTGCTTTCCTTGGAAGGCCCAGTAAATCACAGAAAGTCATCCACGAGTGAAAATCCAATATCAAATGGAAGACACATAATAACGTTTTTTGGTAGCCCAAAGTAATGCGTGACTATTGAAGTCATATCCTTTTTCTTTTTTTTTCTTTTTTTTAAGTAGAATAATACCACTTTTTTTTTTTTTCTGGAAAATCTTGTAAAAAGTTACTTGATCTCCCTGTTGTTGTTTTTCCCTCCATTTCATACTCTATTCCACTTTTGATGTAATCCTTATTACTCTTATTTTTTTTTAAATTGTGGTAAAATACACCTAACTGAAATTTTGCCATTTTAACTGTATGCAAGTGTATAATTCAGTGAATTTAAGCACATTCACATTGTTGTGCAATGGCCGAGACCATCCATCAGTCTAATCTTTTCATACCTTGTCCTTATTCGGAAGCCTACAGTGAACTCAGACCCACCCCTCTCCTGCCCCATCATCTGCTGGATGAAGAAGTCCAATGAGGCAGATGCTCAGCCTCTACACAGCTTGCTTGTGTCCTCTCTATTCCATTCTGTGTCCTCCTGTGTGCTTGCAGGGGTCCTATGGGACAAAGAACACAGGCTTTGGAATTAGACGCCCCAGGCTTCTAACTTGTCTCCCATACACACCCCAATACCTTGGGCATGCCCCATCACTTCCTCCAGCACGAGAGCCCAAGCCTATCTAGAAACCTGGCATCTCATAGAAGGTGGAGAATGGCTAGGTGTTGTAAATTGCACACAAACACTTTTTCCTCTTTGTGTTTTGTGGATGTCTGGAAAAATGATGATGATGATGATGATGATGATGAACCATAGCAACAACCATGATGACCACAATAATAATAATACAGCTGAGGGGCGCCTGGGTGGCTCAGTCACTAAGCATCTGCCTTCGGCTCAGGTCATGAACCCACGGTCCTGGGATTGAGCCCCACTTCGGGCTCCCTGCTTGGCGGGGAGCCTGCTTCTCCCTCTCCCACTCCCCCAGCTTGTGTTCCCTCTCTGCCAAATAAATAAATAAAAATCTTTAAAAAAATTAATACAGCTGAGTTGGGAGTGAGGGATTATGAGAGCTGTCAGGCTAGGTTGGAGCCTTGAGGACCTGCCCTTGACTTTGTCCCCACGCACATGGACTGAGCTTCATGCTTCCATTTAAGTAGGTTCATGAGGGTTTGGAAGTGGGCAGGTTCACTCTAGGCACACTGCTGTCCCACACACCGGGGTACTATATATTCCTGTTACAATAGTAGCTTTAGATTTAACTTTAGATTTAGCACAGTGATTAGAAAGAAGAAGTGGAATTTGAATTCCTTCAATATTGTCCTTCATTGCAAGTATCTGGAGTTCTTACTAGTGTATAACATTTAAAACAGCCAAATGATGTACAAACTGTAAGGTAGAATGGTTTTGCTGATAAATGCAGACTGTAATCCATAACAAAGTTGTTTACTGAATTTTTACATCTTTAAAATTAAAATGCATTCTTCTATTTAAATCATTGTTTCATTATTTTTTTTTAGTAGGCTCTACACCCAACAAGGGGCTTGAACTCACGACCCCAAGATCAAGAGTCATGTGTTCTGTGGACTAAGCCAGCCAGGCACCCCTCATTGTTCCATTTAAAAGCAAAGAATGAGTCAAGAAAATACTGATCGTTCCTGATTGTTATATGATTAACACTGAAAATAATTTTGCCATGTCAAGGAGAAGGGTGTTAAAAATGATCCTTCCTGGGTGTTGAATATGCCAGGTCACCCACTGCTGGGAAGAACAGGAGGGTCAACTCTGGCTTGAGATTGTCATTATTCCAGGAAGTGCCCACAGGCATAGACTTCTCAGATCTCCTCCTGAGGATTCAGTATATTCTCTTCACTCCCCAGCCCTCTTTAGACTAAATGCCTTGGCTTATTTTTTTACCCATTGGAGGGTGCTCCCTTCCCTGTTACTTAAATCTGTCCCATTTTCCAACAGGGGAAAGAAGAGTGAAGAAGAAACATGGTGAAGAAAGAGAATATTTGAATTTACGTGGAGCGGGGCTTAATTCTGGTTGTGTGACACTGTGTTGGATTTTCTCTTTAAACTTGTTTTCCCTTTTGCAAAACAAAGCTAATGAGAGCAAGCAACCTATTATGATTTTCGTGCGGATGAGGGATATATTACACATAAAGGACAGAGGATGGTGTGAGGCACATGATGACAGTTTAGAAAATCATCATCTTCCTCAATCCCTTTTAGCTCCTGACATGCCTCAGACCAGGTCTCGATGCCAGATCTGCATCCCCTAGCAATCTCTCTCTGCCTGTCTCACTCTCGACATACACAGGCCCGGCGTTCACACGCACATTTCTATCCATGGCTGTGTCTGCAGACACACATGCGTGGGTTCATGCTCAACATTTGCACATACCTCCATGAGTACACACATGTGTTCACATACAAAGATGTGATTATATGCAATTGTATGACCTAATCCTATAATTTTCTAAAATCAGGCCACATTATTCTTTAAGTAAACATTGCAATATAGGGGCTTAATTTATAATATAGATCAAGATAAATGATTAGTCCAGCAACCCAGAGTGAAAGCATGTACTCTCACTATGTTTTTATTTTCTTTCGACACATGCTTTTTATCAGGAGACTCCTTCTTGCCAAGCATTTTTATTTTAAACTTGGCTTTTCATGACGCCAAACAATTTAAACATTTGGGCAATGGGATCAGTGCATATTTTCCACCATGTAATAAAATAATAGTTCAGTTGAAAACTTTATTAATTCCAAATTGAGTAGAGTCTAGCTAGTGACCGTTTGGCCCACAGTGGCCTTCGATCTCTGGCTGGCTGGAGGGAAAAGAAGATGGTGGAAATAGCTGCCTTGCTTTCACATGGGAAACAAGGTAGTGATGTTTCAGAGATGCTTTGTCAGAAAAGGATGAGATGTAAGACAGAACACCCCTCATCTGAAAAGGAAAAAGGACTTTTGTTTGGTTCTTTGGTTGCACCTGAAGAAGACCACTTCTCTCCCAGGTGCATGGTTAGGAGCCCGGGGGGTGGGTGGGGGGGCGATCCTAAATTTCCCACGCAGAAACATGGGCAGCATTTATCTCTGGATGCAGGTGTTATGATTTTGTTATTTTTTATGGTTTAATTTTTTAAATTTTTCAAATGTTCGGCTATAATCAAGTTTTATTTCGGTAAAAGGAAACAATACATCAGCAACCCCTTTTTGAAAGAATGGCTTGCTGTGGGCAGAGCTTGAATTGGAAATTCAGAGCTCTGGGTCCTGTTCTCTGGTGCCGGTATCTAGTGTGTCCTCTTGAGCAACTCCAGCAAGTCTTTGAGGAAGTCTAACTACAATGCGGACTGAGCGGAGATGAGACCAGCACATTCTCACGCCCTTCCAGCGCTATGATTACTGATTTTAGATGAAAAGAACAATGAACATCATTTCATTAAACATGGAAAAAAGCAAAGAAACATTATTGGACACGTTGTTTGTGTCTGGTTCTGAGCTCTGTGTTGTCACTGTTTGGTGCATTTTTAAAAAAATAACACAATGCTATGTCGATTCATCCATACAACCACCCCCCACAAAGTGCTCATTACCACCCCTCTCATAGAGGTCAGGAAACTCATCTCCTGTAGAATAGGTGATGGGATAAGAATTCTAACCCAAACCCGTCTGGCCCTGTAGTCCATACACTCTCACTATTGTCAAGAATTCTCCACACTTGATGTGAAACATTTTGCAGGAAAGGCTAGGACTATTCTACAAAACAGCAATCGGGTTAGGGAACTATGAAGATGTTTCTAATGTCATCACTAAGTCATCAGCACATCTGGCTTCTCCCTAACTTGTTAGGAATGTTCCCGGTTGCTGAGCCTTCACCGGGGGCTCCAGAGGGAATGTTTACTTTGTTGAGTAATCCATTTCGTCCTTCTCTATCCAAACCACTAAATAAACTTGCTCCATTTTTGTCCTTTTAGGAAAAGTAATTGAGAAGAATCCAAGACAAATGAACTTACAACTGGCTTTCTGATGGCTTTGCTTTCTGGTTGTCTTCCTGTCCGTGAGTAGCTGTCAGCCTCCTCTTCCCAAAGGAAGGCACATTCCACCAGACAGTTCCCTGCTGACCTGTGCCCACAGCCACCCAGGGGAGAAAACTCATTTAATTTGACTGCAGCCACACAAATTTGCGTGTCCGTAGAAACTCGGGTTTTATGTTATTCTCCCTATGGCTTAGAACTGTGGTTTATTGCTAACCACTTTCCTCTCTGTCCCTCTCTTCAAGGTAGATTTATTAGTACAAATATGTCGTGCAAATGATGATTTATGGGGGCTCCACAGTCCCCGAGAAAACATATTGATTTAGGGGAACTTGCATTCCTTGTTACAAGGGACTGTAAAGGGATCTCTGAATGATGGGACTGAAGTGAAGTCGAATTCATCAGCCAGCGGAAAACTGGACTTCCCGAGGTTTTCTGCAGCACGAGCCCCACCTCTGGAACCTGTGTTTTTCTACGTCACGGCTGCCCCTCCCATTCTGATTTCCTGCATTCTCTAATCAGCTCAAAGAATGATGACATTTACCTTGGTAGCCCTTCCCATGAGCGAATCGATAGGGAGACAGATTTGCGCTGCTAAGTGAGGAAGAGACGTGGAGAAGCACACGGAGTTATCCGCGGTCTCCTGATTCCGTTCTGATGCCCGGGAGAAATGACTTCCACCCAATCGATCCTAATGGGACTAATCTATATTCCTGGCCACGAACCTGGCGTGAGGTAAGGGGGTGCGGGAGCCCCCTCTCAGATGCCCTTGGCTTTGTGGCGGGGGCAGTTACGTCTCCAGCTTCATGAGATCCATACAAAGCACTTAGTGTAGGGACCGCAGTGAAGGGGTGTCGCCCAGGCTCTGTCCAGGAGAGCCAGAAATAAGAGCATCAGGCAGGAAGCAAACAGAATCATGCAATTATATTTAATTGCAGAAGGCATCCAGGCCATGCACTTTAGAACATCAATAAAAGGAGCTTTGTTTTTTTCTGGGCTCAATCATGGTGATTAGGGACGGGAATATGATGAGCAGCATTGATCACTTTCTTCATTCTCATAATGTCTGTCCATGTTTCTCTGATAATTTCACTTTCAAAGTGGGAAAAATGGAGTTATGTGACCCCCTGGGCCCAAACCCACTACCCTATTGACAACCTCCATTAATCTTTGAGAGTCTTACCCCATTTACTAAATAGCAGGGCTCACCTGGAGTCACACACCAATCAGTGGCAAAGTTAATTGCAATCAATATCTGCTAACATTTTTCCTTCCCACCCCCACCCGGACAGTAAATCTTATCTCTTTGGGAAGACTATCAGCTATGGGCAACATCACTCCTTTGTAGGTGGTAGAACCGGGACTTGGGGCCAGAGGAAGTTTCCTTACATCATATTTAAAAGCTATTTTATACTGAAAAGACTTTGGCTTCGAAGTTTCAGATTTGAATATTAACATTCTCATTTTTGTCTTTTCAGCAGCTTTCTGCTTATTCATAAAATTTTAAAATACATTTTCCCAGGTTGTAAAGTAATACGAAACTCATTAAAGAAAATTGTTAAAAAAATACACAATGAATAAAGAGAAAAATGATCTCACTACCAATAGATAACCCGGGTTAACCTTTTGGTATCCTAGTGTTTTTTTTTTTTTTTCTTCTTTTGTTTTTCTCTAACCAAACACACATGTAAAGTCCATCTTTGTCAGTTGGTATTATATCTACTAAGATGCAATATGCCACCACAGAGTCTCCTAGGTTCTCGACTTCTGTTGTTGTCTCTGAGTGGACATTAAAAAAAAAAAGAAAAGAAGAGAAGTGTGTACTATTGATGTATATGTGTGTGTTAGTGTTCAATGTGTGAGCTACTTAAAAATAGCATGAATGTTTAATTAAGACATAACTGAGTTTTCCCCCTTGGTTCAAATGTCTGAATCAGAAAGCAAAGTTCGGTGGATACCTGAAGTATCTTTCTGGGTTTTTTTGTTTTTTTGTTTTTTTTTTGGAAAGGTAGGGTTGATCTGTTTCACAAGACATGAGGGAAACTTCTCTGTCTCTCTCTTCCAGTTCCCATTGGTCTTAAAGTTGGAAGAAAGTTTATTCAGATTATAGCTATCTTTGCAGAATGTCATTTAGTTTCCTTGTTATTAGAAGTTTTTGCCCCCTTTTGTCCTCCGTGTTTTCACATGAAGATTGTAACAAGAATTTGGCAGGAGCTTTAACAAAAGCTGCTCGCTAAACCTCTGCTGTGAAAGTTTGAGACTTCCCCTAACTCCTTTCTGAAATATTTTTCAGACCCCAATTGCCACGCCGTGTGCTGGCTCATATGGTCAGTGAAGTGTGTCTCCTGCCCCCCAGGAGCCCACCTCTCAGACATGACAGGTACCCAAGGGGATTAGCAAATGGATGGACATGTGCGTGAGATGTCCTGAAGTACGTTGGGGGTGTGCAGTAGGGAAGCTTTGTTTGGCCGGAGACATAGAGGTGAACCACAGGAAGGAAGTCAGAACTTGTTATGTGGCCAAGGGGAGGTGGAAAGAAGGTCCTTCCAGCAGAGAGGGGAGGTTAAATGACAGCCAGTGGGGTTGAGATTGAGGTGTCTAAGGTGTATACTGCTGGGGATGATGAGTGAGCATGCGGGGTTCAGCTCACTGAGGGCAGTGGGAATGGCAAAATACCAACATTTAAATGTTGTTGATGTAAAGAATGTGGGAAAAGAAGGATATGGATGGAAACCTTCAAATACTCCTATGCACAGAGTAAAGGAAGAGAAGAACCCACAAAATGCTACAGAAAAAGCCAAAGGAAGGAGTTCTGGAAGAAGGGAATGATCCACAGTGTCAGGGCAGAAAGAGCCAGGAAGGGAAGGGCTGAGAAGTTGGGGTCATGGGTGACGGTGGCGAGTTTGTATGAGTAAAGCATGGTTGCAGGGAGGGGGCAGTGAGGGCAAAAGAGAGGACAGAGGGGACGGCTGCTCAGGCAGCCTCAGCGTAGGTGGTCAGTGGATTTGGAGAATTTTGGGTAGCCAAGGTCTGGGGGGCATGAGGGCCGGCGAATCGAGGTAGGGACAATGGGCACCGAGGACAGAATCCACAACTCTCCCTGCTTTCCTGCTTGGGCTTCAGAGTCTCCCTTTATTTACCTTGGGAATTGCAATGCAGGTCGTACTTAGAAAAGCCTCTAGTAGAGTCAGTTTGCAAAAGTCAATTAAAAAATCATGTAGGTGGGAAATGGGGCAACAATGTAAAAGATTTTCAGGAAACCTTTCTCCTTTGAAAATGGCTGAGTGTATATAACTGAGTAAATGGCTGTAATCATGAAAACAAGAAAGCTGTGTTTTCCTCTCCCTGCCTCATTTCAGCTTCATTTGGACCAACAAAATGTCCTTTGCATCTTCCCAGAGAAAGAAATGTAGGGGCTTATTCTCCACCAGGAATCAGGGCAAGGTGGTGGTGGGGGGAACGAAAGGTCGAAGGCTCTTTGCACAATTGCACATCTGAGCTACTCTCAGCTCTACTGGAAGGCCAGGGAACTGGAGCTGCTATGTCCAGAATTATTATTGATTCAAATAATAATTATTACTTAAAAACACCAACCATAATAATGACAACAATAGTAAAAATCACACCCGTGCAAATTCTTACTTTTTATGGTAATAGGTTTGGAGATAATAAATGCCATATGTAGTTATGGCAAATATTTGTAGAAAGTGGATCTTATCATTGGTTTTAGGAATCTCATCTCGTTGACCAAAACTCATCCATTGCACAGTGTCGTCTGCACGTAGGGATCGTCTTCCTTCTTAACAGCAGTATGATCCACTGTCAGACACATTTATCTGATAGACTTTATATCAGGCTAACATATACCTCCCTGTGTCCAAATTTTGACCCCTGGTCTACTTTCTATTCTCAAGAGCAACTCAAAACACATCTAAAATCTCTTTTTTGGGGCGCCTGGGTGGCTCAGTTGGTTAAGCATCTGCCTTCAGCTCAGGTCATGATCCCGGGGTCCTGGGATCGAGTCCTCCATTGGGCTCACTCCTCCTCAGGGAGCCTGCTTCTCCCTCTGCCTCTGCCTCACTCTCTCTGTCTTTCATGAATAAATCAATAAAATCTTTTAAAAAAAAGAAAGGGAAAAAACCCCCTTTTTCGTAGAAGATAACACTTCAGCTACTAGTTGACAATAATTATGATATAAGAATAATCCTTTCTTGCTGTTACAGATCTATTTCGCAGATATTTTTCTCAAACCATTTTTGGGAATTGGTAGGCTTGGGTCCCACCTTTTAAGGTGCTTCCATAGCTGGGATTCCTCCATGGAATATTTTCTCTTGCATAATCCTTTCTCAGAAAATCAGAGGGCATCTTGAGGAACTTGTCACTTGACTCAAATGGCATTAATTTTAATTCATTTTATTTTATCTGGGAATGGTGTAATCTGAATGAAGACCTCAGACTCTGCATGCTGCAGGTCTATGCAAGACTCGCTGGTCCCCCAGTGCCTGAGCCATGCTGGGCCATGTGCTCCTGACTTCCCTTTAAAGCAGAGCTAGAGCTCAGAAGATGTCAATAAAACGTGGGGAACTCAGCAAGGGAGTGGAAAGCTAGCACTTAAGCTCACACGCACCCAGCACTACCACTACATAAATCTAGGTAAAAGCTAACAAGATCCTGGAAATAGCCCCCTGAGGGCTATTCTTCTCCTCATTTCATGTTTTGAGAAAGCCAAGACTTGAAGCTGTGAGGTCCCTTGAGAACTGGGATTTTCCTGAACCTAGTTCCTGTGACTTTCCCACCCTGTTTCCTTGCTCATGGAGAAGCTGGTGCGCTGGACATTGGGAACAGTAGGTATGAGAAGAGGGTGACCTGCACGATGGAACTGGAATTAGGAGACAGAGCTCCCTTCTTCTGGAGGCTGCTATCCAGCTTCAGGGAAGATGAGTGCATGGCAAGACTAGGGGACAAGAATACACAATATGTGTTTAGTAATGTTTGTCTGTAATATTGTAAAAAGATGCAAATCTGAAGATTGATATATAAGGCCTAATTTAACAGTAAAACAACTTATTTAGTCTCTCCTTGGGTCATAGAAAATCCTCCTTTTAAAATGAAATGGTAGTTGACAAGCAAATCGAGATGTTAGAATACTAAGCAAAAGTAAGATGGTCACTTTTAATACTTTCATTGTCAATTACTTCCAAGGGATGCTACCAGTCCTTGAAATGTAGAAATTCATCATTTTTACTTTTCCCAGCACACAGTAGGTGCTTAATACCGATTTCTTCAATGAATGAATATTGACCTTTCCCTCTTACATAAATTTGAATCTTTCTCTAGAAATCTAGCTCCAGAAAAATGTCACTTAGCTAGTGAGTGAGCCTGGCCATCTGCTGAGCATCTGGGCTTGAACATGTCCAAAAAAACTCTTGCGAAGTGATCAAAACAGCGCTTCTTTATGAAAAATGCTGCAAGGAAGAAAAAGTCTCGTCTTGACAAAAGAAAGGAAGGGACAGTGGAGAGGTGACTTGAGAAATAAAAGTCCTTAATTTCAGAAACAGAAAGGTTATAGGTATATCAAGGGTAGAACATCAAGCCTGATGACTCTACCAGGCCCGTGACATAAACAGGCTCACCATATGCTCGACAGGAAATAAGAAAAAGCTATTTTCAAATCTTTTCGAATCTGCTCCCATCAGTATAACTGCTTCTCTCTGGGAGGTAAACCTGTGGCGGAAGTTGAGTGATTAAGTTGTGGGGACAGAAAATTCTCTTACGTGGGCCGCTGTGGACGGAGAGGAGACTCAGGAGAGATCTGGGGCCACACAGCCCCATGCACCATGCAGAACAGGTGGGCACAGACGGGCCCCCTCTCCGGGCGTGTGTGCCCCCGAGACAGGCTGCTTGGACGCTTGGACGGTTTTGTTTCTGAAAATGTGAAGTTGGGAACGTGGCATGAGCTGCAGCCACTGCCATGAACCAGCTTCCTCCCATGTTGAGGGGAATCATGTTTTCAGCCCTCTGTTGGGGGCAGTTCCTGCTGGGAGGAGATGGGTGTCAGAGATGTTGGTGGACAAAGTCGGTGGGTGCCTCCACTTCATGCTCGTGCATGGAGCCCGGGCACTGAGCAGCACAAGTCAGAAATCTGAATATTTACAGCCTCCTACAAAACCTTGGGTCCACATGCAAATGTTTTTCTTTTTTAGCTAAGCTATGGTCAATTGTTCTAAGATGACAGAGTGTACGTTGTATACATTGTAACATATACGTAGACATAAGACATGACTTACTGTAACACCTTTATAAATTCTCATCATCCTGCAAAGAGAATAATTAAAGGTGTTAAGAAGGAACAATTCTCTTCCCTTATTGTTTATTGTATTTTATGGAAGAAATTATACTCTAAAGTGATGTGCACATAGTTAGGCATTTGTGAGACTCCTTTTGCTTGTAGAGAGTCTACTACAATACGTGATCATTACGATAGTGAAATAACTTATATTTTCCTTTTCCTGTTTAACCACAATAAGTATACAACTGACTTTCCAAATTGCCACAGTTTTGAAGGTAATAAGGGCTCTTGAAATGTCATTACATCTTCGGACAATAAGATCTGACAGTCAGCATCTTACATAACCAGCAAGGAAGATTCAAGAGTTGAGAGGGATTGTCACAGATCCTTGGACTAGATAGACAAGACGAGCTTCTGTTCTGTCAGGAATTTCAGCAGATCGCTGGAGATGCTTCGATGGTTTGTGCATCCTCTGAAATTGTGGGCAATGATGGCATATCCCTATTCATTTTTTCCTGGGGAGAGGCCCATTGTGCTCCCGTGATTCTCAAAGAATAGAAGAATCACCGCACTGGGTCCCCTCCACATCCCCAAGCTGCTTGATCATCCACTGTGGGACCTCATGGGAACACGTGGAAAGGGGTTGAGAGAGAAAAGTTTGTCTGTGACACACTCAGGCCACTTTCTGCTCCTCTTCTGAGGTCCGGAAGGGCAGCACCCAGGGTGGATCGCCAGGCGAGACCCAGCCAGGGGGCGCAGGGCTGGTTGCCTCCCCTCTCATCCAGCTCCTTCCTGGGTTTCTGGATGAGAAATGCATCCCACTAGCTGCCTCACTAAACCTTGGGTTAATTAGACTCAAACTAGCCTTGGCCTCCATTAGCACTTCATTCTCGAACTAACAACCATGTTTTATTCAGCATTTGATTGGCTTAATGATAAGCTTCTCCGTCTTCTCCTTGTGATCCCATTTAATTGTTTACATTTCCTATCAGGCAGGGTCTTCTGTGGTGTGAAACTCATACCCTTTCCTTTCTGTTCCCTTCGTATTTTATAAAACTGTTAATAAAATAGCAACAACTCTGAAAGCTGAGTCACAGTTTGCTAAACTCTTCTTAGGTTTACGTGTTTTTATTTAATCTCATTTAATCTCACCTACATGGTTTTGTTTGGTCATCTCTGAGAGAAGCAGAGCATGAAGAATGCTCTTGTGGAAGAGGGGAAACTGAGGCTTAGGAGGCAGGTGTGATTGGCAGGAACAGCGGGTTCACGGAGCCAGGACTCCAGTCTGGCTTTGCCGATTCAGTGCTCTCTCTTTTCAAGATAAAATTCTGCCTGTATAAAAAACCCATTTACGTGTCACACTCTAGAATGTTCACCTACATTAATTTCTGCGACCTGGGTGCTGCCAAGGTCATTCCCCTCCCCCCTCAGATGGGGGAGAGGCTGTGCCCTCAGCTCTGGCGGAAGAGCATGAGCCCAGAGTCCGTCTTACAACATTAATACGTTTTCCCAGGCCCTCCGTGACAGGGTAGTTTTAGTTCCGTTCTGAGCTTATTTGGGGGAGAATCAGTCTAGTAGAAAGGATCTAGAAGTGGGAATCGGGAAGTCTGGGTCCTCTTCTTGACTCTGCTGGTGAGTGGGGGCGTGACTAGGACAGTTCTATCATTTTTTGGTCGCCTTGCTCTCTTATCTCTGTGCTTGGAACTTCTGTTAGAGGGGGCTCCCCTTTGTTCCAGAGAAAGTGAGCTGTTCTTCCTGAAGAATGCATCGAGGGGGCTGCTCCCAGGGCCCACGATGGCCCCTCACATCTCCAGGCCCAGCAGCCTGTCCTGCCACCACTCAGGAACCCTGCATTTTCACGGATAAGTTTCTCCAGTTCGAGTGTGGGAACCTGCCCATGGGCCCATGGCTTGCTGGGCCCCACCACAAACGTCCAGAATCAGCAGATCTATCTGTGGGAGGACTGGCCATCCTGCGTTCTGAAGGGGCTTCCGGCCACTGCCCACTGCTGTCTTGCCGAGTGCCTTATGAACGGCAGAGCCGTGGGGCCCAGCTGAGGGCCACTCGACATGACAGTGGTGCCTTAATCCCTTCCTACATCCACATCTCATCATCTCAGATTGGGTCACAGTCGTCCAAGTTCTGGGTTTGCCCTGGGGCATTCTGGAAGTCCCTCCTTGACCCTGGCGATGCAAACAACCTCTTTCTGGCTGTGAATGATGCTCAACTCAGAGCCACTTAGCCACAGCCCCGTGTCACACCAATGTAGATTATCCACCCTCATTTTATGACAAAGACCCTAACATTTAAGAGAATCTAATATGCTTCTAATAACGACGACTTTCAATATCTGTATGGCACCTTTCAATTTATATTAAACGAAAGCTTGTATAGAACAATTTTGATTCAAATAGTTCTCTGAAACAGACAGGACAGGTATCATTATCCCTATATTACTAGACAGCAAATTGAGGCCCATAGATTCTCCTTTGTATCCTGGGTTAGTTGCTTAGGCTGCTCTAAGAGTGCCTTATAAACAGCAGACATTTCTTTCTCACAGATCCAGAGACTGGAAATTCAAGATCAGAACGCCAGCAAAGTCGGGTATCTGGTTCATATGGTGGAAGGGGCAAGGGAGCTTTCTGGGGTCACTTTTGTAAGTCCATTCATGAGGACTCCCACCCTCATGACCTAATCACGCCCCAAAGGCCCCATGTCCAAATACCACCACATTGGGGGCTCGGTCTCAATATATGAATTTTGGGGACCACAAAAAGTCTGCAGCATATCCATATTTGAAATTTCAATAGGAATCCACAGTTTACCTGCATTTTCTCACTTAATCCAAAACATCAACTGTTTTCTTTTATGTATTTTATTTTAGTTTATTTTGTTCTATTTTGGTAAGAACACTGAACACGAGATCTACTCCCTTAATAAGATGACAGGTCGTGCTGTACCGTCCGCTCTAGAGATGAGTCGTCTGGTTTGCCTGAAACTTTGTGCTAGTTGACTAGCAACTCCCCATTTCCTCCTCCACCCTGCCCGTGACAACTGCTATTCCACTCTTTGTTCCTATGCATTTGACTATTTTAGATATCTCAAATAAGTGGAGTCAAGATAAAATGTATTTATCTTTCTGTGACTGTCTTATATCACTAAGCATAAGGTCCTCTGTGCTCATTGTGTTGTTGTACATGGTAGAATTTCCTTCTTTTCTAAGGCTGAATAATATTCCATTGTATGCATGCGCCATATTTCTTTATCTGTTCATCCGTTGGTGGACATGTAGGTTGTTTCCACATCTTGACTATTGTGAATAGTGCTGCAGTGAACATAAGAAAGCTAATACCTCTTGGAGATCCTGCTTTCAGTTCTTTTGGATAAATATGGAAAGCGGGTTTGCTGGATCACAAGATAGTTCTATTTTTAATGTTTTGAGGAACTTCCATCCTGTTTCCCATTGTGGCTGCAGCATTTTACGTAAATCCCCACCAACCATGCACAAGGGTTCCAATTTCTCCAGGCCCTCCAACACCTGTTGTCTTTCTTTCTTTGGTCACAGACATCTTGACAGGTGGGAGGTGACAGCTCATTCTGGTTTTGATTTGCATTTCCCTGATTAGTGACACTGAGCATTTTTTCATATACCTGTTGCCATTTATATGTCTTCTTTATAGAAATGTCTTTTAAATCTGTAGCCCATTTTTAAATTGAGTTATTGTTGTCCACTTGTTTGTTTTTTTCTTTACTATTGAGCTGTAAGAATTCTAAACATCAATTTTTAATACAAAGACTGGGTCACAGTCATCTTCATAATTAGCGCATCATTTGCTTACCACTAACGTCATCACTTTCATCCTGATTTCCTTCTACTTTCAGCACATCTGGGGTTAAAATAAAGGTGCTTGGGGAAAGAAGAGGATCCTGAGACACATAATTTTCTGATTAATTGATTCTCCAGAAGGCATTACATGCTTTGACCCTAGAAGAATCGTTTTTTACACAGTCTCTGTTCCTTCCTGGATATGTTGGATCTAAAAACTACTACTGAATCATGGGACAGAGACAGAGGATCTTAAAAGGTCTCAGAACATCTTTATAAAGAACAGTATCGGGCGCCTGGGTGGCTCAGTTGGTTGGGCGACTGCCTTCGGCTCAGGTCATGATCCTGGAGTCCCTGGATCGAGTCCCGCATCGGGGTCCCTGCTCGGCAGGGAGCCTGCTTCTCCCTCTGACCCTCCCCCCTCTCGTGTGCTCTCTCTCTCTCATTCTCTCTGTCTCAAATAAATAAATAAAATCTTTAAAAAAAAAAAAAAAAGAACAGTATCAGGACAGAGGACTGAACATATGGAAGGGGCAGGAAATGGGCTTCTGCTCTCCCGAGCCAACCCATAATGTATGTATCTCCTTTTTCTTATGACTCATTTCCTTCTTCTAAAATAGAGAACTGTCCCCTAATAGCTTATCTGGGGTTTCCAATTAGCTACATTTCTGGTTAAGCAAGATTTTCCTGTTTTATAGCTTATCTTCCAGGCAAAATGATATTCACACCCATGAGGTCTCAGCCTGAGCATCATAAAACTGTGACAGTGGGTCCATTCCAGTGTTGGGATAATTGTTCTTTGTAGAGGCAACCTGAGCTTTCTTTGACTGTTCTTTATCCTCATACGTGATTTCTTTTTCCCTATTTACCCTTTCCAGTCATTAAAAAAGATCTGAAATCCAAGTACTTAAGCATCTTTCCTGTAGTACGTTTGCCCCTAAGAGGCTTATTATGTTCTGTGAGGTAACAACTAAGCGTGTTAGGCAGAGCACAGAAGAGAGTCCTGTAAATACTTCAACAGAAAAATAATGACCTTCCCAAATAGCACCTGGAAGCCAGCAAATGCATTGAATGACCTCCACAGGACCCTTCACTGGGTGTATCTGGAAATGATCAGGAAGGTCACCATTTTAGAGCTTGTCCCTTCCATGTGAGAACCACCATGTTGTAACTATAGTCAGATCTACTTCTGAATGGGTCCTTGAGGGTCAAGTGACTCACCAAGTTTGTGCCAACTGTACACCCAGACGTGTTGATGGTTATTTTTGTGATATTCTATTGGCATGCTTAGGTCTAATGGTGGTTTTAATTTCATCTGTAGTTTTTATTAATGTTCATGAAGGGAACAGAGTAAATAATCATGAAGTTTGTACTTGCTGTCTTTCTGGCACCATTTTCTCCCTGTCAGGTATTAGAAGAAATCTTTGGGGAGAAGAAAGATTTCTAATTTTATCCAAAAAAAGCGGGGGGATATGCACTTTAATATTGCTAGTGATGGCTGGAAGGAACGTTAGAGACCATCTAATCCAAGCTCCTAAATTTACTTTTTACTTGAGCTCCAGAATGTGAACTTTGCTGGGTTGTTAGAAGATCCAGTCCGAGGGCCCCGGTTTACGACTCCAGCCATCTTGATGCTTCTGCTTCCCCCAATTCCACCCTGCAGTGTATTGAAATCTCATCCTAAAATTTTCTGGGATCTAGAGAAAAAAAAAAAAGGCACTCATAATCCTGTTATTTCATTTCCAAACTTTTGGTTAATATGTGTATTTGCATCGTGTTAATTGTGTTAATCCGTTCATCCCATGGCTGTATACATCAGGCGCTGTGCTGGGTACTGGAGACTCAAAGATGAACTCAGACTCCAGGAAGGTGGCAGAACAACACCAAAGACAAACCATGTAGGTTTTTGTTGTTGTTGCTTGTTAGTTAGTTTGTTTAGGAAGAGCTACAAAAGTGGAAAATGGGGTATTTTGGAAAAGGAGAGATGGTGAGCCCAGTGTTGGGGTGATCAGGAAAGTGAAATGAAAATCCACATTCACACCCAAAGATGTATGCAAAGAAATTAAGGATGTTAACCTTCCATGCAAAGGTCAAATGACCTCCCACATGGAGAAAAGAAAAAAAAAAACTTTGTAGTGAGGTATCTTTTTTCTTTTAAGAAAGATTTATTTATTCATTTTAGAGAGAGAGAGAGTGCTCACATGTGAGCGATCACACAAGCGGTCACGTGAGTGTGAGCAGGGGGAGGGGCAAAGGGAGAGGGAGAGAAGAAGACTCCCTACTGAGTGTTGAGCCCTACACAGGCCTAGATCCCTGGACCCTGAGATCAAGAGTCAGACACTTAATGGACTGAGCGACCCAGGTGCCCCTGTAGTCATATATCTTAATTTCAAATTCTGTTCTCCTCTTTGTGACCTTGACCAGATTAATTAACCTCTTTGAGCTTCAGTATCCACATCTGTAAAATTAGGACGATACCACATTTTCTTGATTAGAAAAAGCCACTAATTGTAAGAGACATTGTAAATTTAATAATAACTCATCAGAATAAAGGAATATGTCATAACACTCACACACTTTCAGCCAACTGTAATATACCTATAACATTCTATACCATTTCCTCCAACAGCATCAGAATCAAAATATGAATCTTATCTTTCTTTGTATTCAGTGATAGGATGTTTCAGAATTATTTTTACTGTATGAAGTTGTACATCATATCATGATAAATTTTTGTAGTTCATATTCATGATACTTTTTATTTAACACTTTTGTGTTGGTAATTTATTTTTGCGCTGAAGAATGCCAAGCTGTTTCCTACATTTCTTTTACATGTACACTTTTAATTTTCCTTTTAACGAGATTATGGATTATGAACAAATAGCGTCTCGTAAAAGTCAGCTAGAGAAGACTTCCGGACTCAACGTGGTACGATGAGCAGGAGATACAATTTCTTTCTTATGCCCCAAATCCCCAGAAGCAGTGTGAGGAAAACCAACACCATCAAAGGAAAAAACCCTCCACACATGAAAGAACTCAAACAAAAGAGAAATCTAAAAAGTGCTTGAAAGCAAGTAAATTTCAGATCATGAGAGAAATAAAGAGATACCCATGAAAGAAGAACTGGAAGAAATAAAACAAAAATAGGCACTTATGAGAAAAAAATCCCATTAGGGAATTATTGGGGGTGGGGGGTGAATCATTCTAGGTTTTTAGAAGTTGGTGCTGACGTGCTGTTAGTAATGGTGAGGTGGGGATCATTGCCACTAAATTGATTTTTAAAATATCAGGTACAGTGTTCATGGCAAATATTTACGAGTAACAACTAGAAAAAGAAATGGAGGGCATTACATTCAAATGCATAGAGGAAGACAAAATGGAAAAAAGAAAACTTAAGCAGACCAAAAAATGTGGGAAAAGACAAAATACACAATCATGGTAAGTAGAAAACACAAAGTTGTCAGAAATGAGTCCTAATAGGTCAGAACCATGATAAATATGAAAGGATTAAAGGCAAAGAGAAATGTTTACAACAAAATTTCAAAAAGGCTGGAAATTAGAGAATAGAGAAAAATACATACTATTCATATGCTAATAAAAATATATCCAGTGTAGGCAGTGGTCCCAAAGAGAATTCAACACAAAAATCATTGAATGTAACAAAGAAGAATATTTATTTGGAAAGTTAAAATAGATATCAACTTTCTCTTACCAACAATTTAGCTTCAAAACACAGAAAGCAAATTACTGGAGATATAATATAGTTCAGAAACCAGCAAAGTAGATAATAACTCATTACAGCTACAGGTTTGATTAACACAATTAATGAGCTTGAGTTTTTAATCCATGTTAATATTTAATATACATTTGAATATATATTGAAGGTGAGTTTATATGGATGGAAATCTGACATGAATGTGGGTAAAGACACATTAAAAAGTGGAGAAATGAATACTCTATAAAAAGAGTATATTTATTCTTTCTAAACACTAATGGGGGCATGTACAAAAATCTACCGATAATTAGTCCGCTGGAAATTCTAAAAAATATTGATCAAGAACTTCAATGAGAAACAGAAATTTTCAAGACAGATATGTCCACACCCCTTCCAATGCAGAAAGTAAATAGTTATGGGGTCTTTTTCACACAGGGTTATCTAGTACTCGAATGCCACATCAAGTTCTCCTTGCTTCGAAAATTCTATGACTTGTTCTGATCCGTTGGGCCACTTCTACCACCTTTAATTGCATATGACATGCAATATTCCATGTGTACAATGCCTTTCTATAACCAACACTAGAACAAGGTATGATATTTTAATGACATTTCAAGTGACATTTAAAGTTACAATTGGTCTGCTTCTATCAGTGGAAATACCAGAACTGAAATAATAATTGGTTGAATAATTTACTTTTAAGGTTGGCAAAATTCATATGTGAAAGTGATGAAGACTAAGTGTGTCCTAGAATCAGGGAATTCATTAATCTCTACTTTCCTGGGTCGTGGTGAAGGTACGTAAAGCATCTAGTATGCCCGATACAAAATCTCTGTTCAGTACAGCATAAAGTGGGGAGCCATTGTTCAGCCTCTGAGAGAGCTATGAATGCCTCTTCTCCACTGGAAGAACCAGCTTCACACAGGCAGTACAACCATTTCAAGATGCCTCCTGAGGTCGCGAACCATAAGGGACATAGAGCCTCCCAGCCGATGGGAACCTGGAGTCATTCTTTTGACCCCCCCATCCCACCAATGCACTAAGTGAGAACAGTCCTGATATCTACAACCATTTACCCACTCTAAGTCTGGGTTTTCCACAACCACCTCCTCTTTCTTCACCTCTGACAACAGAGGAATCACAAAGTTACAGAGGATTGAGGTTGATGCCAAATGGGTCTAACTGATGAATACTTATTTTTAACCTGAATTGTAGTCCATTATGAAGTTTACTAGGAAGAGAAAACATAGTCAGAGATTGGGGGAAATGATGAAAACACAGCACTGATCCAGGATAAGCTGGCTTTTTTTAGCAAGACTTCTCTTAGGTTGATTTGCCAACCATGTCTGTCAAGGTGAAGGAGGGCAGCAATGCATGGCCAAGCAGCCTTGTCCAGTGACGTGGGAGGGCGGTTCTTAGAACCCAGCTGAGAGTTGTAAGAAGGACTACCCATAGTGTGGGGGGGGGGCGGGGAGGGGGGTGCAGAAGGGAGAAGGCAGAGAAAGGACCCTGACTTCTTGTTCCTGGACCCCTCGATTTTCTGCCAGTGCCTCATGTTGAGCCCCCCTGAAACCTGAGGGCAAGGGGCCCTGGTGGGTCAGGCCACAGACTCCAGGGTCATGAGCAGGCTGGGGCCAGTCACTGAGCACTGCTGGTAAGTCTTCTGTATCTCCACTGCTTTTGTTTGATTGACATCATTTGCCAGGGTTCTAATAACATCCGTCTTATGCAATCATCTTCTCCTGTCTTAAGGGGGAAGTGTGGTCATTCACTCACTTGAATGTAAATAGAAGAGGACATGGGTGGAGGACAAAATGGGCATTTTTAGGAGCTTTCCACATGTCCTTCCCTGCAAACACACTCACTTGTTTCACTCATGTGATACCCCTGTGAGGCCGATATTGGAGGTCTCATTTCATAATGGAGGATGCCTCCGGGTGACACATGGATCAGCGAGGTAGGAGGGGAGCCCAGATGAGAACCCGCTGCTCTCCAATGCAACGCTTGTGGGCCGCTCTATCACTCTCCGAAAACTCAAACATGAGGTGGCAGGTGCCTGTGAATTAGGTTTGTTTGCTTTTGTTTTCTTGAACTCTTTATATTGAGATAATTATACACTTAGAAGAGCATTGCAAAAAATTGTACAGAGTCTCCCTACGCCCTTCACCCAGCTTCTCCTAGTAACAGCCTTTCCATCACCACGGCACAGCGATCACGCTCAGACATCACATTGGTGCAGTTGCATTGGATGTATGTCGAGCTTTATCTGTGGATCCCACTAACGTCATGTCCGTGTCCCATCAACCTTTGCAGGATTCCATATCGCACTGAGTTGCAATACACCCTCAGTCTCTGCCACTCTGGGACAGCCCCCCATCTGTCCTTGTCTCTCATGACCTTCATGAATGCTTTTGAAGTGTTCTGGACAGCTATTTTACAGGATGTCTCTCAATGTAAATTTGCTTGCTGTTTCCTCATACTTAGATTGAGACTGGGTTGTGCCAGGGAGCATACCCCAGAGGTGATGGGCCCTTCCCAGTGCACCATGTCAGGGGTACGTGACGTCAGTATGACCCAGTCCTGGTGTTACTAACCGTGCTCACTTGAGTAAGGTGCTGTCTGTCAGGTTTCTCCGCTGTAAAGCTTAAAAGTTCCTTTTTAATTAATAAATTTTTAATTTGAGAGTATCTATGCAAATCTTGTGCTTTTATTTAAACCTCCACCTGCTAAAGTGTGAAAATAGGACAATATCTTGTTGGTGGGTTGCATTAGTTTGCTAGGGCTACCATAACAAGAAACCACAGGCTGGGGGCCTTCAACAATAGAAATGCATTTTCTCAGGGTTCTGGGAGATAGAAGTCTGTTATCAAGGTGTGCACAGGGTTGGTTTCTGCCGAGGTCTCTCTCCTTGGCTTGCAGACGGCTGTCTCCTCCTGCGTCCTCACATGGTCTTCCCTCCATGCACATGCTCCTGGAGTCTTTTCCTCTTCTTCTAAAGACACTAGTCATATGGGATGAGAACCTATCCTATGGCCTCATTCTAACTTAATCATCTCTTTAAAGGCCCCATCTCCTAATAGTGATATTCTGACATGCTGGGGATTGGGGCTTCCACACTGAATTTTGGGGAAGGCACAATTCAACCCATAAAATGTGTGTGTGTGTGTGTGCGTGTGTGTGTCTGCAGGCACACATGGAATTCAAATACACTGGAACACCGGGCAAAGTCAGCCTCAAGTTCAGCACGCTGGGGGCCTCTGGCAGGAAACTGGGGAGAGAAACAGAATTAGAACAGTCAGGCGAAAGCCACCAACGCCATTTGTTACATTGTATTTCTTAGTTGGAATACAAGATACACAGGTTTTCCTGATAGTAAGTTGTGTACTTTTTTTTTTAAGATTTTATTTATTTGAGAGAGAGAGAGAGAGAGCTCGATCCCAGGACCCCAGGATCATGACCTGAGCCGAAGGCAGTTGCTCAATGGACTGAGCCACCCAGGAGCCCCTTAAGTTGTGTACTTTTAAAAATATTTGAGATAGTAGTGAGTACCTGGCTAGCGATCCTCACAAAAGACGGGAAAAGAGAGGGGGAAAGTAACCCAGAAGATTTCTCCAAAACATAATTTTTGAAAGGGGCACTCAGATTTTGGAAGGAAAATTAAAGTTGAAAGGCTTCTAAATCCCTGCCTAGGAAAGATAGAGGAGGATCTGTACATAAGACCTCAGCAAGCCAGGCTGCTGGAGTTCGAGGCCGCAGTTCAGACCCTCCTCACGGAGTGGGGCCAGGCTCTTCACTTAAGTATTTGCAATAACCCCTGTCCGACAGCAAGCGTGAATGCCAGCCCAGCGGGGCATCGGGGATCCTGAGGCTCTAACAGTTGTGCACGCTCCTGCGTCTGAGGGGAACTGGCTCTCTGCGGATATTCTAGGTGTAGCCTGGGCACTGGATGGGAACGGGGTTCATCAGGCCGTTCCCGGGTGTCAGAGCCTCGTTAAATAACACATCTGCCTTCCCAACTGCCAACTCTTCTCCCTGTTACCTCTGTGACATCGTTTGGATACACTCTGCTATCTCATCTACTGCTTACTCTGTAAAAATTCCATCACCCAGGGGCGCCTGGGTGGCTCAGTCGTTAAGCGTCTGCCTTCAGCTCGGGTCATGATCCCAGAGTCCTGGGATCAAGCCCTGCTTTGGGCTCCCTGCTCGGCGGGAGACCTGCTTCTCCCTCTCCCACTCCCCCTGCTTGTGTTCCCTCTCTCGCTGTCTCTCTCTCTCTGTCAAATAAAATCTTAAAGAAAAAAAAAATTCCATCACCCACCTTGTGGATAATGGGCTATGGGCTGGGTTTGAGGGGCATGTGTGTGCATTTCTCTGTGTGTATTTGCCTCCATCAAGCACGGTGCATCAGTTCTCTGCTCAGATGCCACCAGCTGATATCTAAAATGACAGAAATGATAGGTCAGAGTGTGTGCAAATTTGCTTCCTACTTTGGGGGATGGGAATGGGGCAGGCTGTCTTATTTGGGAGCCACGAAAAATAGGTGTTGGCGTGTAACGCTCCACTTGGACTAGACCTTTGGCTCTCTAGCCCAAATCTACATGTTTGGCTTCCTCTCTCATGCCATACTAACAGATTTTAGATGCACGTCCCTGCATCCTCACTAATGGTGTCCCAGTCCGGGCGCAAGCCCACACACCACCATAGCATTTACGCCTTCACCTTCTTCTCCTCCAGCCCCACTATTCACATTGTTCTTTTTCTTCCAAGTCCGAACTGAAGTCTGCTTTCTCTGACAGGCTTCCTGGACCATCCACTTACGGTTTTCCATGAACTCCCACGGATTACTCTTTTATGACATTTATAATGCTCCTGTCCTTCTGCCTTGAATTACAGTTAATTGCTATGCATCTTCATTTAATTCAACAACTGTTTGTGAAGAGCCCACCCTCCACTTGATGGGCCCTGGGAATGCAGGGCTGAACAAAACGCCTGCCGCCAAGGAGTTTGCAGTCTAGCGAGGAAGGTAGTGACAATAAATAAAAATAATAAAAAATAACAAGTGCTCTGAAGGAATCTAGTAGGTCCCTGAGAAAGACAATAAAAGCAAGAACCTATTTATGGGGACAATTGGGCAAGCTTTATTAGAAAAATGGCAAGGGGGGATTTAAACTGAGGGATTAAAGGAATTGACAGATTACTTGCTAGGTGGGGAGTGTTTGGGGAGGCCTCATAGCATAAAGGACCATGGCATCTTGGAGTTAAAAGGTTTAAGAGATGAAAATATGCAGGAATGGTGAATAACGAGGTTCAAATTCGGGCAGGTGTCACCCCTTAGATTTAGGATTCATAAACCAAGGCATGTTGTGTGGATTGTTTTCCAAGTCTGATGGGTGATGGAATTTGTTCAACACTGAGCCTTGAACATGTGTCAACTTTGCGCCAACTGGCCTCCTGTACAAAACCACGTCGATCACATAGAAGTACAAGATGAACAACATGCTGTATGAAGTGTAATAAAGACTTCGATGAAAAAGGGAAAGCAGCGAGAACTCGAGGCCACAGCAGTGATAGGTGGTCAAGCCCTAGCATCTCAGTGGTCCATTACTGGGGAAAAAAAATACCCTAAAGCTGAATTGCTTAAAATAATAATGATTTATTATCTGTCACAAGTCTGTGGGTTGACTGGGCTCAGCTGGGTGGCTCTTGCTCCCCCTGGTATGGCTAAAGTTGTGCACAAGACTGCATTCATCTGGAGATCAATAGGGACTGCTCCAGACATACATTCTATTTTATAACATACTCTGCTTTAAGTTTCCATTATTTATGAAGCAAATTAAATGTTTTAATACATCACCTCTATCACAACAATTCTGAAAATGCAGAATTATTATATGACAAAACCTAAGGCTTAGTGGCGTTGTACCCCATCATGGAGTTTATAAGTATAAGACTGATATCCTGGCCCAAGACTGCCTGTCTTACTCCAGAGCCCATCCTGTCTCCAGCACACAATGCTGACTCTAAATTATGGCAGCACCTTATGAATTACTGACACGATCTCTTCTTCAGAGTAAGGGTCTTAAATGCAATGGAACCAAGGTGGGAAGGTAGTTTTATGGACACACTATTGCTCTCAGACAACTTGGAACCTACATGCAATGTGACAAAACTTATTTTTCCAAATCCGAGATCCATGAATTAGACCTCCCATCAATATTCATCAACTCACCCTTTTATTCATTCATTCATTCATTCATTCATTCATTCATTCATCCATCCATCCATCCATCCGACCGTCTGGATATCTCTGCTGTCCTTACTGGGAAGGGGTCAAAGAAGGTGAAACCTCATGAAGTTAGGATCTTGTGGTTTCACAGTCTCTGAGCTGGAAGTCTTCCCGAGATAATCAAGTACGATTTTCTCGTTTAACACAAGAAGAAACCCGGACCAGAGAGGGGAGGCCATTTTACAGGGATGCATATTAGTTAAGGTCAGAGAGAATGAAGTTCTATGGGTGTGCACGTCTTACTCAGCCAAGCAGCGCCCCCAGTGCCTGAAACCCTGCTCCTGGAGAGACATTCCTTTGTGTTTAAAGCCCAGTGAATCCGGGAGGCCTCCTGCAATGTCAGTCCCTCTGCAAGTAACCCAGTAAACCATGCAATTGTTATCATTCTAATGTGAATTGGTCTGTTAGGAATTAACACACTGGTAACCTAGTAAATCTCTGGTGTAATTACGAGTCCATGGATTTCAGACCAATAATATCCAGGCTTTGGAGTCAGATAACCACGAAATGCTTGTTTCCCTGCTTCCCTGCTGTGTTCTTGGCCACATCACTAAACCTCTCTACATCTCCCCCGTTTCCTCCATAAAATGAAGAAAAAAGCATTTTCCGTATATGATAACTGTGAATATTCAGATTAGGTCATATGTTTAAACTCTTAGCTTAGTACATACTCAGGAATGGCATGCACTTTTCTGTTTTGCAGTGTTAAATGTCCATAAATGGACAAGGGGGCTTCGGCAGGTGGTGAGTTTCTTGTTGCTGGAGGTGTTCAAGCAAAGTATAGGACATACCCAGCACAGTGCTGACCACATGTGAGGCTCTCAGGGAATACTCCTGTGAGGTCAACTTCACGGGCTTTTGCCTCCTACCTGTTCATTAGCACCCTCGCCCATACAGTTTATCCCATGATCACGCATTCCTACATGACATGTTTGGGGACACGCTTCATATACTTATGAACTGGTCTTCTCCTGTGAATTTGTACCACCCCTGTCTGCTGCATCCTCGGAATACCCCCACAGTGCAGCTCTTCCTAGGTCAGTGGATCCTACACCAGGAGTGACAAACATGGCCATATCGGTCAGATAAACGGAGATGTAGTCCAACGACCAGGCAACAGAGAGGAGCAGAGATTGAGAACAACCAGAGATCACAAGTTCCTTCTGAAGGGGCAGCCGATTGCTGCAAAGGGGGCATGTCAGAGCAGTGCCACCAGACCTTTTTATATTTCAAGCTGAGCCTGATTTCCAGTGTTGGCAACTAATTCAAATATAAAGCACTAACGTCAGTAACTGCATGAGCTCAGTACGACGTATTTGCAGGTGAATTTGTAACCTCACCCTTAAAACTTTGGCTGTTCCCCTGGAAGCATTGTCTCTTGAGATAGCTAAACAGGAGGTTGTTTTTCCACTGCTGAGATGAATTCACTTTTTTAATATGCTAAAGTATGATTTTGTCCATAGAGATTAATAATTTGCCAAATGCTATTTCTTTGCCCTAAACTAGAATGCTTAATCCCATGGAATATATTATGTGTCATTATGTCAAGAAGGGAATTGTAGATTTTCTAGCCTTGTGTGCATTTTTTTTTTTTTTTTTTGGATTAACGTTAATGATGCTGGCAATTTCTACAGTAGACCTTTGAAGTGAACTCGCATTAAGTAGAATGTTTTCTTTTTGGCCAAGTCA
The DNA here is from genome assembly GCF_011800145.1 of Mirounga leonina. Classification (NCBI taxonomy): domain Eukaryota; kingdom Metazoa; phylum Chordata; class Mammalia; order Carnivora; family Phocidae; genus Mirounga; species Mirounga leonina. The sequence goes on from NW_023270274.1 coordinate 3,667,060, forward strand.
GGATTGGCATTTAGTAGGTGTCTCTTATTCCTGCATCAGAGCAAATTGTTAAGAAAGTAAAGAGGACGTGCAAAGAGAGGCATACTAGCCAACCATTCTCACGGCCACAAGGAGGTCCTAATCTTCCGACTCCAGCTGCTCAAATGAGGTAAAACCTGATTTTCCTATTAAAATTCTTTTTTTTTTTTTAATCCTGTGGTCTGTTTCATTGACTTCAAGTACTCGACTTTCAATGACTTCAGGTAGGTTTCTAGATTTGCACTTATGAATTATTATAGTATTCTCTAGCAGCACTACTGAGAAAAAGTATTTTTTAATCATTATTTTCATCAGTTTTTTATTCCTGAGTTAAAACATTAATATTATAAGAGAACAAAAACCCAGTGATGCCTAAGGGGACAGAATGCTTTTGAACAATTCAGTAACATTTCAAAGACTGACCTACTAGTTGCACGGTCTTAGTGGGAAAAATAATCAACTAAAAACCGTAAGATTTGGAATCATGCAATCACGGATTTGAGTTCTGATTCTGCCACCACATGGCATGTGACGTTTGAGTTTTTCCCTAATGACCCTGAGTGTCCATTTCCTCACTGGAAGGATGGAGTGGAACGCGTCCCGAGAGGGCAGAGGGACGGTGCGATGTGGTGGAGCATATTCTGGGGCCGGGGGTTGTGGGGGGCCAGGGGCAGAGAGCATGCACAGAGCAGGCCCAGGGCGGCCTCTCTTCACAGGCTTGCCTTCCCCCTGGGGGATGCCATTGCCTCAGGCTTTCAACAAGCTGGGTACTTCTCTTTCAGTCCAGTAGAGATGGAACCTGCTCCCGTGGGAGAGCGGGACACGAGTGCACGTGTCCTGTTTGCCTGCTCATTCTCTTTCCGTGCTCTGAAAGTCTCCCGGCTTTTCTTTCAGCATTTGCCCCCCAACGCCCATAATGAGCACTCACTGCTGACCCTACTCTCCGTTCTCATTCTCTGCTCTCTCTCAGTCAGGGCTCAGAAGGGTGCTCAGCAACTGTGTTGGTATGAATGGAGGCTTCTCTGTGCCACTTTCTCTGACCAGCCTCCCTGATCCAGATTCCTGCCGGCCGTGTGTCTCCCTGTGTCCTCAGCCTAGTTCGTTCCTCTACTTAGCAGGGATCACCGGCTGTTGAGGTGTTCCCTTGTGCCTTACCCTCTGTGAGGCTGGTGCTCCTGGGGAGCCAGAGCTGCTCTTACCAGAGTCTGTGTCCCTTCTTTCCAGAAGTTTCTTTCTTCATAGCTGACATCTCAAGTATTTGTTGAGTGTAGGTCAACCAAAATCTCAAGGTTTTAGCTTAAATAGATGATCTTTCAGATTTAGAATTAGACTCCCCATCCCCTTAAAAACCTTTTCATTCTCAGCCTCTTTTCCTTCTGGGCTTTTCAGGTCTCGGAAGGGAGTCTTAGCCTCAACCACATTCCTACTGCAGCCCCCCTGAGCCAGACCAAGGCCCTGAGCAGATTAGCTGCTCCTACTGAGAAGGATGGGGATTCCCCTGGGGCAGGAACTGTCGGGCACTGGGCCGAGCTCGTGCTCACCGATTCCCAGCACCCCTTTCCTGTCACCAGTCTGGTACCGAGGTGTGGCTGCGGGGCAACCGGTCCAGGAATAGGCCCAGACACCCAACTGACAGAGCACCCAGTTGTCCCTAAAAATTGGAATTTAACTGAGGCCAGTTTGTTGCAGTTTTCTGGTTGATTTCTGGATTGTTGAGTGGGCGGGCAAGGGAACATCGTTGCTATTAGATGAGTACTTACTCCTCCTGGATCTGGGCAAGCAATGTGTGCCTTTGAAACAGTCATGAGAATTAAGTAAATGACAAAACCAGCATCTGTACAGGGAAGGTCAAGAAAGTAACCTCACGGACGCGATTTTACTGTGTTCACCAACTGTTTTAATTCACCGTGAGCCCAGAAGGATTTCAGCAGTACAGACAGATACGATGGGCATCTCGTGCAGGGGACGATGTGTACCACGATCTCCTGCATTCAGAGAAGGAATTAGGCTTCTAATTAATTGGAAATAAAGTCTTGAGGCTCATAAAGTTTGTTGCCTCATGAATCACCTACTGTGATTGTCTTCTGACAAAGTAATTCTATGTGATCGAAATCTTCAACTCATAATCCTAATAATGAGGTTCAAAATCCTGAGGCTTGGAAAGGTACATTTTCACAATAAAGCATAAACACACATGGTCACTTTTTTTAAAATTTTTTTAAAGATTTTATTTATTTATTTGACACAGAGAGAGAGAGCACAAGTAGGCAGAGCAGCAGGCAGAGGGAGAGGGAGAAGCAGGCTCTCCGCTGAGCAGGGAGCCCGATGTGGGGCTCGATCCCAGGACCCTGGGATCATGACCTGAGCTGAAGGCAGCCGCTTAACCGACTGAGCCACCCAGGCGCTCCCACACATGGCCACTCTTAAGCACCCCTCCACTCGTTGAAAAATACTTAACGAGCATCAAACCTTCGCGCCCGGTGTTGAGCAAGCCTCAGAGTTATATGCAGGGAGTAATAAAAACAGACCCACTTCTTGCCCTCATGCAGCTTTCTATTCAGTATGCAAAAAAGACATTAATTCAATAAACACAAATGAATATGAAAATGAAGTTTATGGTAAGTGCTGTGAGAATATATGTACTTGGAATGGCAGACCCTAAAAATGAATGTGCAAGTGTCTAGTTACAGATTTCAAGCAAACAGGAAACGACTGGGAAGATGAGCAGCCCTGCCTTTTTCCTCCCTCATCTCCATGCTGCCAGTCTTTATGTTTGCATGAAACCTTTTCCTCATCCCTAGCACAGTGCCCATCACATTGCTGAAGTCACCTGTCCGTCCTTCATTCCACATCCTGAACTCCCAGGGCCATGATAAGGACCGGGTTGTACTCACCTTGGAATTCAGAAGGCTTATAGGTCTGGCATGGAAAGCTGCCCAGTTCAATGGATGGAAACTTCGAAGCCTAAGGGAGTCTTGAAATGAGTAAACCTAACCATCCGTAGAACAGGCATGGCTCCATACAACATCAGTTTACCGGTTGAGGTCACAGATGTACCTATTCAGCCATGCTTCCTCCAGGAAGAATGGGGTTGCTTCCAGTGAAAACCAGTACCGTCATCATAACCCTAACTTGGGAGAAGATTGCTGGGGAGTGCCACAGTGGACTGGGATGGCATTTAAGAGCCTGCTGCACCACTCATAGTTAATCTTGGGAAATCACTGAAGGTACCAATGGGTGTAGCTAATAGCAATCAAAGGAACTACGTTGTAGTCATTCAACAGCTAGACTCAGTTTCCCATCCAGTTGTGGGACGAGCTATAGCTGTTCTGTTTTCTGTTGAATGAGGAGGGTGGGCGAGTCATTTCCAAAGGTAGTGTGGTGTCATTTAAAGACTCCCAGACTTGGCCTCAGAAAAGATGTATTCAAAACCGGAAATTCATCCTATGTGAGCTCTGTGAACTTAACAATTATTTTATCTCCCTGAGACTTAGATCTCCCATCTGTCAAACGAGAGTATCAAGTATATATGATACAGTCTTTTTTGGTGAGAATCAGATGAGATAGTAAATGTAAAAAGGTTTTGTTAATTGAATGTACAATATAAATTTCAAGATATTTCTCCCATTCTGATAGAGAACCATTCCCCACCCCCCAAAACAAACAAACAACCAAACGAACAAAAAACTCTTTTCTCTGCAACCAAATCATTTCTCCTTTTGAAATTCCCAGCCCATAGTAAAAGTGCCTGAAAAGTAGCAGGTGCTAAATAACTACTTGTTGCATGAGAGAACTAATAAAGAACTCATGATACATTTCCAAGGCAGCTGTTTGGGATTAGTGGGAATTTCTGAGGCCCCATGAAGCTGCAGGGCTCAATCTATAGGTGAAAAACATGACCTTGTGTCCTCGCTAACCATTCCAAAACCCACACTGAATGTGCCTGCTCTCACGCCTGGCCCTCTGCTAGCCATTCATTTCCATCAAGTCTGTGTTGTAACAACGTGGCAGGATACCCCACCTGTGCCATGGAGAATGAGGAGATTCTAGTACCAATTTCATTGTTTACTTAGCTGTGAGATGATCAGCAAATTAAAAAACAAAACAAACTTGACAACTAACTTAGCATTCACAACCTACATAAACTTTCTAGACTGAATGTTGATTCATTACACTATGTCGTATGTGTCTTTGAACTACAGAACTGGGATCTGTGAGACTTTTTAAAAAGTTTTATGATTAAATAATATTTTACTGACTATTAATAAAGGTTTTATGATAAAATACATCGCTCCTTCTTCTACTGTTCCTCATTTTACCTCATCTTCTCCTCAGAGGCAACAGTTTTCAATTTTTTTTAGATTTTTCTGAGGCTTTAAAAACATTTATATGCCTACTATCTTTTGATTAATCAATTTTAGATATTACCTATCTAATTTCTATCATGGCAGATGAGAATTTAGTTCTCCTGTACCACCGTTTTCTTCTTTTTGCTCCCCAGTTCTCCTAAATTGTAATTTTGAAAATTTTGGTTAAATCAATATTTAGTGTTCTTACTATTAGGCTATGCAAACATTCATAGCTTAGCATTGCAGTGTATTATGATTACATTTCCTTTATGTTTTTCTTGAAGTTAATAATTGTTTTGTATTTCTTTGGATTTTTTTACTCCTCACTCATTCTTTCAACATCTTCCTCTTTATACAATTTTCTGCAAGTTCAGTCACATCAAGTAATTTATCATTTCATATTTTCTTTCTTGGAGATGCTCTGGGAGACCTCATTGTCTTCCTTCAGGACCGGATGCTCTCTAGGATACCTGCGTAGCTCTGATCCTGGGCTTCACATCACGAGCATCCTGGGAATTACCCTTCTCTTGAGTAGGAGTCTTGCATTCTGCATCTTATGACTTCTTTTCTTTCCTGTCTCCTATCTTTTGTTGTTGCTAATGCAAAAAGCATAGTGAAAACACCCTCAGTTGGTCTGTCCTGAGTCTTACAGCTTCCACGCATCCAGGTGTTATCTGGAGTCCCCCTTTACCATCATCCTAGAAAACTATTTTTCTTCTTTTATGTTCCATTTCATCTTTTCTGTATCCCATATCTTCTTGTTTAATTCCCTTGCTTTGCTTTCCTCATCAATTTTCTGAGGAAGTGAATATGAGAGGTAAATTTTTTGAGAGCAAGCATGTCTGAAAATGTCTCTCATTATATAAGATGTAGGCTGGAAATAATTCTCCTTCAGAAATTTGAAGACGTTCTTCTATTTCTTCTTCTTCCTCTCCTTCTTCTTCTTCCTCTCCTTCTTCTTCTTCCTCTCCTTCTTCTTCTTCCTCTTCTTCTTCCTCTTCCTCTTCCTCTTCGCCTTCTCCTTCTTCTTCTTCTTTATTTTTTAGGTCCCAGCTTCCTTTCATAAAATCTGAACTCATTCTGTTTTTTTTAATTATTTGTAAACAAATTGTTTTTTCTCTGTGAACTCTTTTAGGGTTTTTTCTTTGTTCGTACTGCTCCCGATAATGCTTCTTAATGGGTATTTTAGATTATTTTTGTTGCAATAATGCTGCATAACAAATGGCTCCTCATATCAGTGGCTCTTCTCACTCATGGGTCTGCAGGTCAATTACCTATGGTTCTGTGTATATTTATGGGTCAAATTCAGGTGCTGTGTTTCTCATTTGGGACCCAGGCTGAAGGAATATCAGCTTACTGAAGCATTATCTTCTCAGGGCACAAGGCAGAAGGGAAAGGAGTCAAGTCAAATGACACACGCACATGTGAAGTTGTATTTCGTTGTATTTCATTGTCTGGTGCAAGTCACATGGCCAAACTCAACATCAGAAGAGCAAGGAAGTTTCTCTGCCCACAGCGAAGCAAGGCTGGGTGAGGAAGGGAAGGAGAACAGATAGATAACTACTGCTATCACCCACCGTGGGGACAGAGCTTCATCCCGTGCATGGGTAATGACAGGCCATTTCAGTAGAGAAACTCATGTCTTTCACTTCTGAGAAGTTCTTTTGAATAACTTTATTCATGATTTCCTCCACTCTGTATTCTTTGTTCTTGATTTCTAGAACTCCTGTTTTCCCATCACCATACCTCTTGAACTTGTGTTCTGATTTTCTTTTCTTTCTTAGTGTTACAACTCTTAAGTTCTTTTTCTATTGTTCGAATCACTTTTATCTTCTAGCTCTTCTATCAAAAGCTCTTTCCATTTCAGCAATCATATACGTATATACATGTACACATATTATATATGTGTAAGTATGTATATACATATACATTATATATGTGTCATTCTTCAAGAAGGCTACTTTTGTTCTTTGCTTCTCTTACTTTTTGGAAGATATAATATAGTTTTGTTGATGTTTTCATTTTTCTCTCCGCATAATTTCTGTTTCTACTAAGTTGTGCTTTCTATGTGTTTTAGTCTCTTTCATGCTAGAGGATTCCTTCAAGAATCCTTGGTCATCTGCACATATTTTAAAACAGAGTATTAAGAAGCTGGGTGCAGACACTGGGTGCTTGGGCAGGGTTTGTCAGCTGACCTGGGTTGGCCATTTCTTGGAGACTTCCTGATGTCAGTGTTTCTAAGTTTTTCTTCTGAGGCTGGCTGGGATTTTACTTTATTTTTTAAAAGGATTTTATTTATTTATTTGACAGAGAGAGACACAGCAAGAGAGGGAGCACAAGCAGGGGGAGTGGAAGAGGGAGAAGCAGGCTTCCCGCCGAGCAGGGAGCCCAATGCGGGGCTCAATCCCAGGACTCTGGGATCATGACCTGAGCTGAAGGCAGATGCTTAATGACTGAGCCACCCAGACACCCCAGGCTGACTGGGATTTTATAAAGAAGACTTAGAATCTTCTACCTGGAGAGGAAAGAGTGGCTGTCATAGGAGTACAGAGATGAGAGAGCTGGGAGTCTCAGACCGCAGTCCTCCGTAGGCTCCTATCCACTCATTACTCTTATTTGATAAGGGTGCCTCTGCCACCCCGAAATCCTCTGGTACCAGCTTCAGAGAAATAAAATCCCCCAGTCTTCAGACCTGTGCCTCTAAAACAAATAATACATTATATGTTAAAAAAAAAAAGAAGAAGAAGAAGAAGAAGATGGCAGGAGAGGAAGAATGAAGGGGGGAAATCGGAGGGGGAGATGAACCATGAGAGACGATGGACTCTGAGAATCAAACTGAGGGTTCTAGAGGGGAGAGGGGTGGGGGGGATGGGTTAGCCTGGTGTTGGGTATTAAAGAGGGCACGTTCTGCATGGAGTACTGGGTGCTATATGCAAACAATGAATCATGGAACACTACATCAAAAACTAATGATGTAATGTATGGTGATTAACATAATATAATAAAAAAAAATCCCCCAGTCTCCCACAGGAGAAATAGGGCAGCAGCTTCGTGCGTGGGGAGGGGATTGCCTGGTGCTGTGAGTTACGGAGTCTTCTGAGGACTCTTGCCACAGATGAAGTTAGTTTTTCTTTTTTTCCACTGCAGTTCTAGGATTTGCTTTCTTGGATTTGCTACTCCAACTACCAAAATTTGGTGTCTTCTCTCCTACTCCCCCATTTTTGGGCTCTATGTCTTTTTTAAAAAAAACCCTTTCAGTGCAGTTTTAGAGGAGGAGTAAGAAGAAGCAAAAATAAATATGCATGTGGTCAATCCACCATTTTTTTTTTAAAGATTTTATTTATTTATTTGACAGAGAGAGAGATAGTGAGAGCAGGAACACAAGCAGGGGGAGTGGGAGAGCGAGAAGCAGGTTTCCTGCCGAGCAGGGAGCCCGATGTGGGACTCGATCCCAGGACCCTGGGATCATGACCTGAGCCAAAGGCAGACACTTAACGACTGAGCCACCCAGGCGCCCAGTCAATCCACCATTTTTACTTACAAGTAAAAATCATCTTATATTTGCCTTTTATCCAGATTCCTATTACAAGAGCAATGATAACATCTGCTTGAAACATTTTCAGCTGTGGTGGTCCTGGAGGAGAGAAATGACATACTCTATGGTAGCAATTTTCAAGAAGGCTGATCCTTGAAAAGTGTAGTAAAAACAGTGATCAGTTACTGAATTACCATAATAGGTCAAATGCTGCCTTGGCTGACCTACATATATTCTATCTAGTCCTCTGCAAGCTCATTTTGTTTCTTTGTTTGTTTTATTGTACGTGGACGATCAGAGATAGAGTTTAAAAGGAATTCATCCAGAATGCTCAGTCGGTAAGGAGTGAGCTGGGTTGAAATCCAGAACCTGATTCAGAGACTTTCGCTTGTGTTCCATTTGACTTTTCTATTTGTTAATTAACGTACCTTGTAGACAAGTAAATAAAAGAGTGCATTAGGAGAAGTGATGAGAGAGAGAGAGATGGATCTCAGCAACTTCTTTTTTTTTTTAAGACTTATTTATTTATTTGAGAGAGAGACAGAGAGAGAACGTGAGGATGCGGGGAGAGGCAGGGGGAGAGGAGAGAGAGAGACTCCATCCCAGGACTCCATTCCAGGACCCTGAGATCATGATATGAGCTGAAATCAAGAGTTAGATGTTTAACTGACTGAGCCACCCAGGTGCCCTGCAAATCAGCAATTTCTTGATGATCCATGTGGCGCCACGTCATGATTAGAATGAGGAAAAAGGGTGATGATTCCTTCCATCAGTACCCTCTTTCTCTCTCTGTTTCTGTTATACTGAACCAATCCTAAAGCCAATACTGAATTACAGTTCTTCAGTGACAGGTGGACTTTAGAGGGAAAACCCATAAAACTAGTTGTTTTTAAGCATCCATAGAACTGGTTGGTTTTCCCTGAAGCTCTTGAGGATGAAACCAGCACTTGCTGATTACGTCAATGAGAACAAATGAACTTTATGTTTAATAGACTGTGGACAGCATGACCACTATGTGGCCTGATTCAATTATGAACAGAATTAAACCTCAACTTACTTTGCTGAGTTAACACTCAGCACAAAGGTCAACACTTGGCTATCTCAAGGACATCTCAAACTCAACATATCTGATACTGTCCTTGTAATCTCTTCTAAACCTGCTCCCCTCTGTTTCTCCCACCTTCATGGCACAGGCAGTAGCTCCCTGCTGTAAAAACCAGGAAACTAGGAATGATCTTTGAAATACTCCCACTTGTTATTTTTCCACATCAGATCCATAAACAAATGTTCCAAATTTGATTATTCATTAAATATTCTCTACCGCCAACCCCCTGACATAAGTTCTCCTCCATTCTTACCTACATTTGACTGTAACTAGTTTACCAACATCTTATCATGGTTCCCTCTAGTTCACATTTTTTCTCCTGTAGCATGAAAACTCTGATGTCTTTCCACCACTTTTAACATAAAAATCAGATTCTTAAACAGCCAATATGGCTCTGCTGACTCTGTCATCTGCTTACTTTTCAGGGTCTCGTGTTTTCTACTTTCTTTGCATTTTGTCTGTCAGGTATGGAAATGTGCTAGTTCCTTCCCACCACATGGCCTTTGAACATGCTGTTCCCACATTTTGGGGAGCTCTTGTCCAACTACTTTGTCTAATTAACCCTACTTTTCCTTCAGACAACAGTTCAAAGCTTGTTTTCTCAGAGAGAATTTCCTTGACCTCTTAGTTTGCTTGTAATAAGATCTCATAGAAAATTTATTTTTCTTCAGAGCATCCATCTGCATGAGACATAATCACATATCTCTTGTTATGATTATTTGATTCACCTCTCTCACCAGCCAATGAAGGTAGAATGCTTATTCACCATTATATCTCTATAGGTGAGGACTGTGTCTAGCACATAATAAATGCTTAATAAATAAGAACTGTGGAATCCATGAGAGGTAGGACCGAGCATAATTCCTTTATCACACTGGCAATCCAGTACCGTTAGGTGCTCAATGACTATGTGCTTAAATGCACGAGTGAGTGAAAGATTGAATGAAAGAAAACGTTTTGTTAAAGATAAGGTGGGGCACGTAGGGAAGGATCAGTTCAGTAGAGGGAAGAAGGGAGAGCAGTGAGGATAGCTCCCCAGAGGCCAAGACAACCAAGCTAAAGAGGAGCATGAGTTCCTAGCCTGGTGCATAGAGTAGTGTGAACAAAGAGAAGAGGAGGCCTGGTCTAGGAGGGAAATCCTAAACATTTCAGCCTGGTTAGGAAGTAAGATATGAGAAAGGAAGGTATTTATGAGCCTGCTCCAAAGAAGACCCAGAAGAAATGTGAAATAATCCTCCATGAGTAGATCTGACAACAACAAGGATGAGTCAGAAAGAAAACAGGCCACAGGAACTTCCTCTCTGTACAAGGCATGGAACACACACATTCGAGCTCCACCAGCTCCTGGGTGTTTGATCAACATAGAGCTTCAGCTCGGGGAAAAAAGGAGCCAAGGCCAGTGCTCAGATGATGGGGGCACTGTAACTGAGCTAAAGCGATTAGTCTCAATGGATAAATATGAATGGGCTGTAGAAACAACAGGCCTTAGGCTTACAAAATCAAGACAGAAAAACCTGGTGCCAAAATAGCGTAGGGATTTAATACCCATTTCTGCCCAGACAGTCAAAACAAGAGCTGGAAAACATATTTCTCTTGCACTCCTGAGAATTTGCTGGGACTCCAATTACCATTAAAATTGCCCTCCACAGATCCTGAGAGGCCCAGCGTGGACCTCCCATGCACACAGACCGAGGCAGCCTGGCATCCCCACTCTCCCCATCCATCCACTTCTCCCCACTCCTGCTTCCTGGGGTGTGGGGCCACCATCCATGTGGCCAAAAGCACCAACAAGTCACGACCACAACAGCTGGTGCTGCTTCATTCTCATGCACAATTCTTTCCAATTTGATGTGTTTCTGTCTTACTCATTATTTATGTGGACTCATGCTTCTTTAATTTCTACAAGAACTCATCTTTGCCTGTCAGAAGCTCATGTTCTTCCCATTTTCTGTCATTGCTCACCTGTTACTCTTTCTAATCAAATTCCTCCTTATTTAATTCCATTGACCACCACAAATTCTGTCCCCCACTGACCTCATATCTGTCACTGGCATCCTGGTCCCCAGGGCACCTCTGCTCCGGTTGGTCCCAAAGAACCTTACTCTGTCTTTCTCACTCTGCCTTGTCTTCAGCCAATGAATACTGAGTCCTTAGGCTTTCCCTGCCTATGCTTGCAATCATGTGCAATGTCAAGAAAGGCCAGATGTCTAGAATCTGGCATGACTGATGTTTTAGGTGAAGTCTTCTGAATGCAGAGGTTCCACAAATACCTTAGGGGTCTCTGCCAGTGACAGAGATAATCAGAGAATATTGTCAGTTAAAGTTGAGATCTGGAAGATTTTTCTCAATAGAGACTCATCCCCTGGAGCCATGTAAACACCTTGCCTTTTATTTTACTTATTTTATTTTTTAAATTTTTTAAATTTTATTTTATGTTATGTTACTCACCATACAATACATCATTAGTTTGTGATGTGGTGATCAAAGATCCATTGTTTTCGTTTAACACCCAAGTGCTCCATGCAGTACGTGCCCTCCTTAATACCCATCACCGGGCTCACCCATCCCCCCATCCTGCTCCCCTCTAAAACCCTGTTTGTTTCTCAGAGTCCATAGTCTCTCATGGTTCATCTCTCCCTCTGATTTCCCCCCCTTTCATTTTTCCCTTCATTCTCCTAATGTCCTCTAAGCTATTCCTTATGTTCCACAAATAAGTGAAACCATATGATAATTGACTTTCTCTCCTTGACTTATTTCGCTTAGCATAATCTCCTCCAGTCCCATCCATGTTGATGTAGAAGTTGGGTATTCATCCTTTCTGGTGGCTGAGTAATATTCCATTGTATATATGGACCACATCTTCTTTATCCATTCATCTGTTGAAGGGCATCTCGGCTCTTTCCGAAGTTTGGCTATTGTGGACATTGCTGCTATGAACATTGGGGTGCATATGGCCTTTCTTTTCACTACATCTGTGTCTTTGGGGTAAATACCCAGGAGTGCAATTGCTGGGTCATAGGGTAGCTCTATTTCTAATTTTTTGAGGCACCTTCACACTGTTTTCCAAAGTGGCTCTACCAACTTGCATTCCCACCAACAGTGTAAGAGGGTTCCCTTTTCTCCACAACCTCTCCAACATTTGTTGTTTCTTGCCTCATCAATTTTTGTCATTCTAACTGAACACCTTGACTTTTAAAGCTAGAGGTGTATTGAAAGAAAATTGCCTACATTTATTGCCAAATTTCAGGGTGTATGTGTGTGTGTTTGTGTGTGTGTGTGTGTCTTTGTTAGTTCAGGCTGCTATAACAAACACCACAGACTGAGTAGTCTGAATAAACAACATATTTCTGTGACAAGTTTGGAGGCTGGAAGTTTGAGATCAGAGTGCCAGCCTGGTGGGGTTCTGGTGGAGACAGATGGCCATCTTCTTGCATTATCTTCACATGGGGGTGGGGGAAAGACAGAATCTCTCTCATGTCTCTTCTTTTAAAGGCACTAATTTCATTCATGGGGCTCTGCTCCATGACCCCATCACCACTCTGGGGCTATCACATTGGTGATGGGGCAGAGTGTATAAATGTGATTTCGGGTGAAGGCACAAACATTCAGTCCATAGAAGTGTGTTTATGCGTGAGTGAGGTTTATTTTTCTGAGGATGGGGTTGAACTCTTTCCTTACCAACTCAACCATCAAAGCGTGTGTTAAATGCAAAAAGCCCTAGATGTGGATCCATTTCTGCACCTCTTGCCATCTCCCAAACTTGGGAAAGTTCAATAACCTCTTTTCATACCTAAGCTCAGCAGGCTTCTCCACAAAATGGCAGGGCAGTATCTGCTCATCCTGTAATAGGTGGAGTACCATGTCCTGCATCCCTGCATCTGGATGCCAAGACTGTTGAGGTCTGGAACTGAGGCATTCGTGGGGACCTGGCAGTGAGTGATGGCACTGAATGCTGAGGGGTATTTTGATCGTGGCCTATATTATTAGGAGAAACATTCTCTTCTTCTCCTATACTGTTTAAAACAATGATATGATCTTCACATATTACCCAGACCCTACAATCAAACTTATAAATGTAGCTGTCTATGTCTTGCTTTTACTGATTTTCTGATTTTAGAATAACCCTGAATAATTTTAATCGAACATAAAAAAGCATCGACCTCAATGCTTTCTTACGTTGGAACAAGCACTATTTCTAAGTCCATATTTAATTTTACATTTGCCAAGAATTTGAATAAAACAAAACAAAACTGTGTTCAAATCCCATCATTTCACAAAGAAGAGCCAGGGCCACAGACCATAGTGCATTGGGTAAGTGAAGTTATACAGAAAAGGAATGATGGAATCAGGATCGAAAACCTTGATCCACAGAGCCAGGCCAATGCTCCTTTCTTTAACACTCTGTTTCCTCCCAATTTTTAACCATATATGCTACAAATAAAGAAGATTGGGTGAAAACACATAAACATGAGTAATTTAAGTCTCCCTGCTTAAAAGTACAATAAACCAATGGTTCAGGAGCAACACCATACAATCTACTTTCACGAGAACTTTCCTGACCTATCTGAAATTTTAGCGTAGTTTCTCCACACATTTCCACCACATTTCAGGCCACCGTCCAGAATCACTTGTACAACTACAGCAGCCTTTCAAAGGGTCTCCTTGGAATTTAGCAGACACAGTATGAGACTTCCCAACTTCAAAATCACCCATGCTTTTCTGTCTCCTTGGAACAAAGCCCAGACCTTTGTACCTACCTGCCGGGTACGGTGCTATGTGGTTTTGTCTTCCTCTCAGTCTCCTCGAACATTATGCTCCTTTTTGCTGTCCTGTCTCTACGCAAACTTGACTGTTTTCAGTTCCTTCCCCATGCCTACTGTTCACCGGCTGCTTCCTGGAAGGTTCTGCGACATGTGACTTCCTCCTGTGGGTTCTTACAGAGGGCTGGATGGAGCACCTCTCTTCGACACTCTTCTAGAATCCTCTAGTGTCTTCTGACCACTTCATGTGGTTGGGCATCTATGCTCTGCTCTCTGCCACTGTTTTCTTGGCATTTGATTTTTACTCTATCCCCTAAGTCCTAGAAGGTGGGATCAAGAATGTTTTCATATTCTCAGGGCCTAGGAAGGCACTTGACACACAATTGGGATTCGAAGACTATTTCCTGGCTAGCCTTCTGTCTTACCCCTGGTCAGCCTTTGTTGACTGTGACTGACAGGTTTCTTGGCATCAGATTCTCAAACCAGTTCCACGACAGATTTGCTGTCTCTATTGTGTTGACCCAGCATCTGACCCCTCCCTGCCCACCTCTGCCTTCAACTTAGTTTGATTTACTAGGTTTTGTCATTTATCCACAGCTTCTATGATGCTTGACCTTGCCCACTCCTCTCTTCATCTTTGCTTTTCTTGTAGGACCTACTGTGAGGGTGATCTTGCCTGTGTCTCCCCAAGACAAGGCCCTGGGCACCACTCCTCCTCCTGGGTTACCAGCCCTCCCTTCTTTCCATGAATCTCAGCTCTGTTTCCTGACAGCTAGGTGAGACCCTGGCAACTACTTAAAATTCCCTAGGCCAAGAAATGTTAACTTATAGAAAGTTCTCAGCTTGAGGCTGAGCTACCCAAGCTCTAAATGGGGAAATTTTGGTGGATGTTAAAACATTTTAACCTGTATCCTGGATATCCAAGCACTGTCCATCAAAGAAGATTGCTCCTGAGTTAGGAGAACGGGGTAAAACGTGAGGGATGTACGAAATACTGTGACATCTAGAAACAGTAACTACCATGTGCTTTACACATAGCATCTCATTTCCACCTCATCACAACCTCACAGGGTAGGGATTATTATTCTCATTTTATAGCCTCTCATGCTTAGGAAGAGGATGGGACTGTGCCAAGATTGCATTTCCAGTGAGAGGCAGAACTGGCAAACTCATGCCTGCCTCATTCAAACACATACCTTCCCACCTATAAAAGTCAGTGGAGAAGGACACAGAGGCCTCAGGCCCATGGCCACCAACATGACTGGCTCCCATTCCTGTTCCAGGGCATGGCAGTGGGCCAGCCTCATCTGTTAGTGATGGAGTGAGTGCAAATTAAACCCCTGGTGGAAATAAAACCATTCTAACAAAACCAAGTATCTGGGATGCTATGAAGCAGGGGCATCCCTATCAGCTGGTGGGGTGTAGACTGGTACAATCGTGCTAGAAGGCTTTCTGGAACTGTCTAGAAAGCTAAATGAGGCAACTCCTAGTCTAGGGACCTGCCCTAGAAACACTTGTTCATGAGCCAAGAAAACATGAACAAAGAATCTCTGATAGAATATTGCATAAATGCATTATGAGATGGTCACAAAATAGGAATACTGTGTACATCGTATGGACCTTAGCCACACACATCAACAGGGATGAAGCTCAAAAACACCGTATCTAGTGAAAAAAGGCATCTTGCAGTATAACATAAACAGTATAATCAACTGAAGAATACGTAAATCTAAACAATATATCAACTAGGCAGATAGATGACAGATAATAAGTTCATGAAGGAAACGGGAATTAAAATACAATCCATCGGGAAGATGGTGTTTGTCACTGGGAAGTGGCAGCTGGATGCTTCAGAATCATTGGTCATGTTTCTTCTCTCAAACTTCATGTTGGCTATTTCCCAAGCATGGGTGTTTATGTTTCCTGTTGTCCTTAAATAATATAGTACATGTACTTTCTGTGCATCTTATAGTCTATATTAAAAAGTACAAAACTGCAAGAATGTTTTGAAATTTCAGGAGTGTGTATTATAGACAATATTACATAATTTATTGCCACCAGGGAATACATTGCCTGGCCTTGCGTTTCCATAATTTATAACGTTTTGACCAACTCAGTAAGCTAATAAAGTCTAGAGAGTCTTCGGTTCTATTAAAAATGGTGAGAAACCCAATTCCATCACATTAGATAACTGGGAAGGTTAGCCTCCCTTCTGCTGGAAGTCAGAGAACCACAGATTCAGAACAAATCTTAGTGTTTATCTAGGTCAAGATGACATGTAATATTGGGAAAAGTAGCCCTATTTCCTTGCTTTTAATGCACCTCTAATGATGTGCTCTTCTTTGACTTGTGTATTGAATATGCTCACAGATGGATGAATGCACACTACCTGAATTCATTTCCTCGACAATCATTAACTCACTGCCTACTCTGTGCTTGTCATGGCAATCAGGCAGTAGGGAACCGGGGGGCAGGGGGGATAGGATGTGGTTCGGTCCTTGAGGAGACCACCCTGAGGTGGGGAAGGCAGCCCACACAACAGAAATATAACGTGCGTAAACAATCTATTGGAGAGAAGTGTCTCTCCCAGCACAAAGGGTGAGCACCTGGTCCAATGGGGAGGATGAAGGCAGACCTCCTGGAGAAGGAAGTAGTGACCTGGGTCCTGAGGAAGAAAGATGAGGAGCAGCCCCCCCAGGAGAAGTTGGGTGAAAGGGGCCTTTCAGGAAAGGGACTGATCATGAAAAGGAAATAGGGCAAGAGCCACAGCATAACATGTCCAGGAAATGCCAACTTCCCTGATCTTGCTGGACACCCATTATTTTGCCAATGATGACAACAAAAGAGAGAATCCCAGAAGGATTTCTGACCTTGATTTTTGTCTGGGTCTCTAAGAAACACGCCTGGGAACCCCTGGCTAGACATCAGGAAGCGATTCACATCCTGGTCTGCCACCTACACGCTGTGTGTCTTTGGACAAGTCCCTTGAGAGAGGCTGACTGTCCTTTCTTCGTGCACCCCCCACCCCAAGCCCCTCCTGGGCATCTGGCCCGGGGAAGATGGGTTGTGAATTTGCAGTGGGGTAAATGACATAAGCCCTTTAGCCGGTACAACGTGCAGTGTGAGGATTCCCATAGCCAGATGGGATGCTGGGGCCAGTCCACGTCTAGTGAGAGTGACCACATCACAAGAAATGCCATTGCCTGAATGTGACCTAAATACTTCCTGCCGTTAAGCCCTAGGAACAAGAAAAGCACTTACCTCCACACAGAACATCCACAGTGGGATGGCAGAGGGCCTGCTCCCTCTCCTCCCACATCACAGCCATTCGGACGTGGTGGTGACAGTGAACTCTGCCAGCACGCTAAGTCGTCCCGGGCTGGTTTGCTGGTGGACTTGACTTGTTCAAATCAATTAACTCCAGCTGAGTGTTCTCTTTGCCCTGTCACCTTCATGCTGAATAATATCGAGGGTCTTTGTCCTGAACAGTTGGTGTTCCTGGCTCCCTTTTATCTCAAATCTGAGTTTTTGCAAGACTCTAACTATTACTATTTTGGTAAGAAAACGCACCCGAAATAACTCCATGGAGACCTAAATTAGTATGCTTACTGTTTGGCAGACACTGTACCAAGAGATCTGTAGACATTATCTTTTTAAGATCTTCATAAAGATCTTATGAGCTAGTTATCATTAACCACATCACAAAATGAAATGATTGTGGCCCAGAGAGCTTGAGTACTCTGCTCAAAGTCTTAAGATCTCCAAAGAGGGGAGCAGAGGTTCAAAGCAGGTTAGGTAACTAGTACTCAGAGTGTTCTTCGGTGTCCATTGGGCCTCCAAACTTTAGGGAGCATTGGTGGTTAACAAGGTCACAGATGCCATCCCCCTGGGAATCAGGATACATCACTCTTGGCTTTGTGGCCTGTTTCTAGCAGAAAAACCCCAAAGCGATTCTTTTAAACAAGCTTTGCCCCAATTGTGTTGTCCCAGTGGCAAAGACATCTTCCCGGGGTGAGGGGCACCCACAGGGCATCCACCCTCGAGGGGCTCCTGGGGGCAAGGTGGTGCTCTGGGGGTCCAGCCACACCGTTGACGGGCCTGGAGAAGCCAAGTAGGGAGGAGGCTTCCTACATGGCTCCGACTAGGTCTGTTGTTTTCCCACCAGTTCTGAGGCTTCAACAACAGGCCTCATGGGGACTGAGTGCATCTCTGCAGCTCTGCCTGCCTCTTTGCAATTTTTTAAGTTTACACTCAGCAGTTTAAACTCGTTTTGATGGGGACCCAGAGTAAGGAAACTGTGACACTTTAACCCATTGTACACAAATGCAAACCAAAGCTTCCTACGTATGCACACAATCCTCTGACCCATTCTAATATCTTCTCTTTCCCCCATTTCTTTCTATTATACTCTATTTTATTTCATTTGGCAAGAATTCTGGTGATAACTCAGTAAACTGATTTCATGGCCCACTGGATCAAGGCCTGAAGTTTGGAGAAGACTGCTCTAGAATAACTCAGAAGCCCCTGAATCCTTATGGTAGTCTAGAGAAATCTCCATCCACCCTGAAGGTGAGCAGAACTTGCAGGCTTTGTCAGGGGCCCCTCCTCTTACTCCCTTTCCCTGCGCCAGATCTCCGCAGAGAGCATGGTGTGCCACCTTGTCCGTATACATGTCTTTCCCCTCATTAGACTGACTTCCTTCAGAGCAGAGCCCGGACCTTGTTCTTTTTACTATGTCCCATCCCTGGCCCACTTGTGCAACACAATAGGGACTCAACATGGCTTTGCTGAATGAATGAATATAGAGCCTCCCCTCTGGGCTGCCATGCTGTGAGTGAGAAGGGTGGAGGTCTTTTACAGAAAACAACATGGAAGGTGCATCTGTCTCGTCCTCTGTTTAAACCTCCCCCCTTAACACAGTAACCCACACCCTTTCTGACACCATTCCCTGCTTCATTTTACTCTACAGAAATGACCAACATCTAATATTATGTATAATTTTATTTACTATTACTATATTGCCACACCTGAGTGTTACAGGGAAGAGGCCTCCCTGGGTCCCCACCAATTCTGCCTTCCAAGTAGCAATGCCGTTCAATAGGAATTTGTAATGGCCATTTCAGATTCTAGCAAATTCTTGACCCATATTCTTTGGAGAAACTGGAGCCAGGACTAGAATGAGACGTGTGCTAATAATAGGAATCTTCTTGAACAAATATTCTCTTAATATTTGTCCCGTATTTTTTAGGGGAGTGCTATTCCAAAGAAGGGCACAGTAGCATTAATGAAAACATTAGAATAAAAGAGGGAGAGCTCACATTTAAGTGGCATTTAAGAGTTCTCACATGCTCTTAGATGTGACTGAGCAGTTTAGATGCCATGTATTTCTCATGATAAATTCCTTCTTCTCCCATCCTTCTTCCCTCTCCTTTTTATACACCATTCACTCCACACCGTACATTGAACAACCTAAAGAGCTCGTGGTGTAATGGGAGGGAAACGCAAGTGCATAGCAGTGTGGTAAGAGCTGTATGGGCAAAAAAAAGGTTAAAGATTGAGCCCGCTACTTAGAAAATGAAAGGCTCTGTGTAAATAGCAAACTATTTTCATTTGGTTTTCAGGCTGGTTGGGCCTTAGAGCCCAGGAGACAGCCAAGAAAGGAGACAGGAATGCTTTCATAAGGTTTATCGATGTGCATATCCAATGTGGCATTTAAGGTTATAATCATTCAGAGAATAAAAACAAACATCTGCATTCTTCTCCTTCAAGCAGAAGTACCCAAGTGTGGAATATGCCAGATGATGCTGTTACTTTATTCAATTGATCAAATGGTTTGATCAATAGGTTGAAGATTGAAAAAAAGAAATCAATATACACAGGGAGAATTTAAAACTCTGTTTATATAATCAATTGATTAGGGGGATTGATTTGAAAGGTACAAGCACAAGGAAAGGGCTTAAAAGTAAAGCAGGAGAAAAGCATTTTTTGTCTTGCAGTGAAGAAAGATAAATATAAACTGGGATGCTTGGAGTAAAATAAACATGGAAAATGCAAAATTCAGAGTAGAGTTCAGGTTTTTAAAAAGACATGCTTTCAACAGACATGTAGGATATAATATATTGTAAATGCATACATATTTTCATTGTTATTTCTAGTTCTTTCTTTTGCCAGGCAGCACCGGGTGTGGGAAACGGCTAGGAGTTTTATTTAGAAGATTACATCAGTCATGGGCCCTAGTTAAAAGCAGTAGAGAACAACTCTACCTGGCAGAAGCAGAAAAGGAATCCACTGCAAGAATGCCAGATCAATAGTCTGAATCAAACATTCAGCCAACACAGCACCTGCAGATTGGGGCTGCTTGATCCAGCATTACAAGGAGCACTAAATGGCCTGGCTAAAAATTCATTCCAAATATTACTGTTGTTCCTTGTGGAAACACCCCTTCTTTGGGTACTAAAATCCTGAACTCAGCAAAACCTAGAGTCACGGAGTGAGGAATCAAACATTTTTGAATTTATCATTGAGCTTGCCAACGAAGGGCCATTCCCATCCCCCGGCCTGCCCCCCCTCCCCGGGTTTCTAGAACCACATAGACTGGCTCAGGGAGAAGATGCTATGTTGCTTGTGTAGGGGACTCCCTCCAACCTCACAGGTTTGCAACTTCAATAATTCATTCAATTTGATAGAGCAACTGCTCCTGGCAATGGGGGATATGGTAATGCTGGTGAAAGCCGTGGCCATCAACCCATTGCTTTATCTTTCACTATGGAGTAATTTTTTTAAAGATTTTATTTATTTATTTGAGAGAGAGAGAAAGCTCACATGAGCGGGGTGGGGGGGGTGGACAAAGGGAAAAGCAGACTCCCCGCTGAGCAGGGATTCCCAACTCGGGGCCCAACCCCAGGACCCTGGAATCATGACTTGGGCCAAAGGCAGACACTTAACCCACTGAGCCACCCAGGTGACCCTGCAGTAAATTTTAAAGATAAGTTAAAGATATGGTAAAAGATATGTTATGTAGCCTACCAGGATGGTGTTTAACCCTCTATATACCAGGAAGAACAGTCATTATCATTTGACATCTGAGCCCAATGTTGGAACATTTTTTTTTTTAAGTGGGGCGTGGAGCCCAGCATGGGGCCTGAACTCACCACCCTGAGACCCAGACCTGAGCTGATATCAAGAGTCCCACGCTGAACTGACTGAGCCACCCAGGCACCCCTCAATGGAACTTTTAAAAAAATATATTATCTCTAAGTCAAAAAGAAGACTTTATAGAGGTAAGAATAAAGGGATGGGGGAAAACTAGTCTTACTAGAAATTTTAATAAGAATTTAAAATAGCTTGTCCTTTTTTTTCCAAATAAATTTTGGCACCCAAATATCATAAAACAGGAAAGAATACTGTCACATGTCTGTTTGACAAAGTAAAGTGGCCCAGGCTCTTGGCACACAATCTAGAGTGAGGAAATCCCTCCCGTTTGTGAATAATTTGGTAACGATATCATATTTCCATTTGAAACCTCATAATATGAGATCACTTCTATCATCCACTTCATAATCAACATTAGAGTTTAAAGCTGTGCTCCTGGTTATATGTGGCTATTGAAATTTAAATTAAGTGAAACTAAACACAATACAAAGTCATTTCCTTGGTCCCACTGGCCACGTTCGAAGTGACCCAGCTCTGTGTGGCTGATGGCTACTGCAGGGTCAGTGCTGATCTAGAACTTTCCCCACCCCCACCCCGGGCAGAAGCCCTGCCCCACAGCTGTGGTGGTGGTGGGGGGGGGGGTTGCACTCATTGGCTGCTCTGCTTAAGGATTGTGAAATGTCTTCTTTGCCAATTGGTTTTCTTTGCCATTGATGGAAGAAAATTTCCATGGATCTGTTGGACCTCTTCAAGGCTTGTGAGCAAAGACACTGCTTGTCTTCCTTTCAGTCTGTTTTTTCAAGGAGGTTTTTAGAGTGAATGACCTTGAAAGACAGAAATACCTCTTTGTCTCAAAGAAAAGGGCAAGTTTCTTTACTGTCCTGGATGATAAAGGTAACATTTCATTCTGGGGCCAAACGTGGGTTGCTTGTAGCGTATTATAAAAGATTTAGTTTCCGAAACCTTGGGGTTCCTAAACGCTGAGGCAGATGCCTTTCTTGAGCAGTGTCCAGCTGGGTGGGGTCTTCTCCATCATCCCTGTGAATCGTGAGGACCTAGAGGAACCAATGCAAGCCTGATGCTTCTGCTGAGTCGACCTTGATGTTTCACATTTTCTGACAGCTGCCATGAAATGGTGGTAAGTCAACTTGGTAGCTCAAAAAAGTGATAAAGTCTTGGATCCTTTATATTTTTGAAATTCCTTGGAGACAAAAATGAACAATTCTGAATTATCAACTATGTTCAATGGAAGTTATAAGTGGGCTACGAAGTTGGTTTCTCCACTGTATTTTATTTCTTTTTGAAAGATGGTGCAATTCTTTGAAAAATTAAAAACAAAATAAAAATGAAGGATGACGATTTATTTTACCACTGTATCATCCTTCTAGGTGATTCTTTCTATGGATTTATTAACTTAATTTTTTTTCTTTCTCTTTTTTCTTTTTGGCCTAGTTGAGAATAATTGATGAGATATGATAAAATAATTCCTAGGATGATAAGAGAATAACACACTTCATAATGTAAGAAAAATAAAATAACTAAGTTCCCATATTGTATTTTAGATTTATAAAAGGATCCAGGGGACCCATATGGTAATTGTAGGGTAGAATGAGTTTTATTCTATCTTTTTCTTTTTCAAGATTTATTTATTTATTTTTTTTTAGAGAGAGAGAGAGAGTGTGTGCACATGAGTGAGAGGGGCAGAGGAAGAGAATCTTCAAGCAGACTCCCCACTGAGCATGGAGTCTGACATGGGGCTTAATCTCAAGACCCTGAGATCATGACCTGAGCAGAAACCGAGAGTAGAATGCCAAACAAACTGAGCTACCCAGACACCCCTTTTATCTTTTAAAATAAGTAAAATTTTTCCTTGTTCCTTGGAAGATCTTAAGAAAAAAAAATAAATAAATAAAGCCATGAAATAATTATCCTTCCAAATGGTTGGAGCTGCTGCTCAAGAAAGACACTTCAGTGGACCCTGATGATACACTGAAGGTTCAGACATCTATGGATAGTGATAAAAAGGCAAGCACATGCTTATCCAGATGAAGTATCTGTTGAACTGAAGACAAATCTCTACCCTTTCCATAAGAAAGAATTCAATGTGATTAGCCTATCACTGACTGATCCCCCAGAATGTGCTAGGTCACAAGCTCATGGCTTATCTTTGCTGCTGGCAGATTACACACTCAAAAGTAGTGATGTTCACGTCAGCTTTAGTGAAGGGTGCTCCAGTTGCTGGGTCCATGTACCCTCTCTCATTGCCCCGGCCGTCAGCTTTCCCTTCAGCCTGTTGGGCCAGCACTCACTGGCTGGAAAAGGGAATTGCTTGGTATTTACAGAGGAAATCATATTGTTCCCAAGATTATTAAAAACCTCATCCACAATGAAAGATTTTGGTGACCATCTAGATAAGACATAATCTGGACTCTTTTCCAAGGGTAATGCACGCTGCAGAGAACAACCACGAAGGTAATTTGCAGAGATGCTGGTGCTTTCCTAACTGATGGCTTCCTCAAAGCCTTAGTGGAGAAAACAGTTTTAGGTGATCCAAGAAGGCAGAGTTTGGTGGTGGATAGGCAGGTTGCATATGATATACCCTCGTCAACAATCCTGACACCCTAAATCTTTGATTTCATCTACATTTTCCTAAGAAAATTCTGGCTTCTCAGCTTTATTTTGGATGGGCTGCAATTATGTCCCAGAATTATGAAACAACTGGTTAACCAATTAGAGCTACCTCCAGTTGCTCCAAATAGCATGCTGAAATTAGAACTCTTATTATTGCACCCATGTGATAAACACAGCCTGCTAGACAACTATCCTCTTCTTTCCTTGGTCTAAAATGAGGCTCTTTCTGTAAAAGGCTGGATAAGAAGTAGTTTAGGGTCTGCAGGCCATGTGATCTCTGTCACAACCACTTGTCTCTGTCATTTTAGTATGACAATGGAAAGACTATATGAAAACCAAAAGTCATGCTATGTTCCAATAAAACTTTATTTACATAACCAGGCAGCAGGTCAGTCTTGGCCAGTGGACAGTGTTTGATGGCTTAGAGTCTAAGCCTCTCAGAGGGTAAACTGGCAATTTATTTTTACCAAAATAAATTAACCAGGACTTGCAATTATGTTAGTTTTGAAGATTCTCTTCTAGAATTCGTGTTTATGGCCATCCTGCCCTCGAGCTTATTGGGATCTGACCCTTGTTATAGATTTGTAGACAGAGAGTCCTGGCGGTGCTGGGACATGAAGCACAGTGTAGTCCCCTTGCAAAGAACCTCTCCCTGCTGAGGTGTTTCTAGGGTTTTCAATTTCAGCAGGAATGGTCCCCCTAAATGATTACAAGGACATGATTTGGCTGGTAGGGAGCCCTAGGGGAGGGGAAAGGCTGAAGATCAATGAGTGGTCCACATCCTCTTGTATGCACTCATTCCAATTCTCAGTCGCATAGTTTCTTAGTTCGCGCCCTGATGTTCACGTGAGAGCTCTGGCGTCAACGTCAACGCGGGGCAGGGCTGACGTGTGCTGGGTTGGAGCCGACATGTCCCTGTGGCTGCACTGGGCCAACAAGTCTTTCAGAATAATTGTTTAAAGGCCTTGTTTAAAGTTAAAAAAATTGTTTAAAGTGCCCAGCCCATGTCTTGACCAAAATATTTACACATTTGGACTTTTCTTTCTCTTTTAGTAAGTGAGACTAACCAGCACCACAGTGAGCAGTCAGTCAGCCTTCGAGGGCACCAACCCCTCATGCTCTCAAATACACCTGCGGCAGTGACCACCGTTTCTCCCAAAGCCTTGACCATGACCACATTTCCTTCCAGGTGACTACAGTTCATCATTTCCTTAGGTGGTCTATAATATGCTGCCAGAGTCCTCTTGCAATACCAGCAGACTATTTATTTTTTTATTATTTGTTTTAAAGATTTATTTATTTATTCTATATACAGAGAGAGCCCAAGCAGGAGGGGCAGAGGGAGAGGGAGAGAGAGAATCAAGCAGACTCCATGCTGAGTGTGGAGCCTGAAGCAGGACTTGATCTCACAACCCTGAGATCATGACCTGAGCCAGAATCAAGAGTTGGATGCTCAGCTGGCTCTGCCACCCAGGCACCCCACCAGCAGATTAATTATTACCCAACCAGGACAGGCCCAAATACCAACTCCTAATTCCTGTTATTTCTCTAGTCTATTGTCTAGAAACTCCCTTGGTATCAGTTTTAGTATCTGGCAAAGTACTTGATGGCATCCAGGGGAAACTGGTAATGTGAGATGTAGCCAGACAGGAGCTGTGGAAGGTCCTCAGTGGCCCACAGAAAGACCTAGAAAGCCAGGAGAGCCAGGTTCAAAAGGCTGGCACAGATGGAGAACTCCAGGCAGGAGCTGAAACCACGGTCCAGAGCAGGCCTCTGGTCTAACTCAGAAAGGACACAGACCACTACAGCGACCACAAGACAGAACTGTCAGAGCCTACTTCCGGATCCATTACTGAAGCCATAAAATCTTTTCCTTGGCAAACCAGTCTGGAATGGAGAGGTAAGCAGCTACCTTGGGTAGGGAGACCTTGAACTCTGGGTCCTATGGAGAGAAAAAAAAAAAAAATCTGATAAACTTTCCTGCCAAAAGTTTTATTCTTACATAAGTTTGAATGGCATTTATCAATGATATTAAAAACTCATCCTAAATTTATTTTTTTTATTTTTTTTTAAGATTTTATTTATTTATTTATTAGAGAGCGAGCGAGAGAGAAACAGCGTGAGAGAGGAGAGGGTCAGAGGGAGAAGCAGGCTCCCCGCTGAGCCGGGAGCCCGATGTGGGATTCGATCCCAGGACCCTGGGATCATGACCTGAGCCGAAGGCAGTCGCTTAACCAACTGAGCCACCCAGGCGCCCAAAAACTCATCCTAAATTTAAAGAAATCACATAGTATTCATTATAAGAAGAATATAGCCTAACTCACAAAAAAATAGTCCCAAAAATGTCAAGCCGTTTTCATATATCATTCATTCAAGACAGAACATTTCCAACAGGTGTATTTGATCTGCTTCTTCTCACATAGAGACTGGAAGCTGGGGGCGGGGGTGGGGGCAATCACATGGTCCCCGGAGACAGGTGTGGCCATGAAGTTTCCAGAATATAGTCATCAGAGATGGTAGGTCTTTGTTTAATTAGAATGCCTTTAGATATGCCTTCTATGGTCCCCACATTCCTCTGCCTCACATCTGACCATTTTGCTCAAATTGCCTTATAAATAACTAATTCTTACTTTTTAGCTTTTTGCCCTATATATGTAACAGTTTCTGCTCAAGAACTCTTTAGGGCGCCTGGGTGGCTCAGGTGGTTAAGCGACTGCCTTCGGCTCAGGTCATGATCCCAGAGTCCTGGGATCGAGACCCACGTCGGGCTCCCTGCTCCATGGGAACCCTGCTTCTCCCTCCCCCACTCCCCCTGCTTGTGTTCCCTCTCTCGCTGTCTCTGTCTCTGTCAAATAAATAAATAAATAAAATCTTTAAAAAAAAAAAAAAAGAACTCTTTATAGCAGCCTGGCGGGGACTCAGGGAGGCCGGGCTCTCTCTCCGCTGGGCCTGTGCTGCTAATGGGGCTCTGTCCTTGGTAAGTGACCCCAGCCTGCCGACCCCAGCCTGCAGGCTAGTTTTCTCACTCGTAGGAGGGAGGGAGCCCCTTTGGAATTACGTTTCTATAAATAGCCTTTACGAGGGCTCTTACCATGCCTGGCAGGCTATTTCCATCACTTGATTAAAACTCACATTTTAGTTCTTTAAACAAAACTCCAACCAACGTTCCTGTGAATGATTCTGTTCTCTGGCCTCCAGGAAATCCTGTTCGACTTTATGCTGAAGAGTCCGCTCCCGTTCTTTCCTTGGGGTCGTGAGGGGCTCTGACTGAGGGTAGGTTAGGGAGCAAGCAGTCAGGCCAGATGGCGGTTAGGGCCTCTTAGAGCACAGAGCTCATTTCAGGGCAGTGTCGGACAGGAAGCGTGGATGAATGTCCTCATGTCCCTTCTGCCCACCTCCTCCTTCATTGCCAGCTCAGGATCAGAACTAAACCCAGATATCTCACTCTATTCTTTTCCTTCCTCTAACCCTCTGGCTTTACTTGTTTGTAATTAACGAATTAATTAATTTCGGGGGCAAGTGGTTGATTTTTACTTTCTCAAAATTACGCACATATACCTAAAAGATGCTTCTTGATATTATATGCAGTAAATCCCAAACCGTCAACGTCTGATATGTCTGCACAGAATGCAAAGCCAGTTTATCAAATGTCAAGCCACAGGGACCTATTACATCAAACAACACGGGCAGATTCTCTCAGTGTAAAAGGTCAGAAATAGATTTTTGGTTGCGCTTTTTAAAGATGAATAATAAAAGTTCATGCTGGGGCGCCTGGGTGGCTCAGTCGTTAAGCGTCTGCCTTCGGCTCGGGTCATGATTCCAGGGTCCTGGGATCGAGTCCCACATCGGGCTCCCTGCTCGGCAGGAAGCCTGCTTCTCCCTCTCCCACTCCCCCTGCTTGTGTTCCCTCTCTCGCTGTCTCTCTCTGTCAAATAAATAAATACAATCTTTAAAAAAAAAAAAAAAGTTCATGCTGCAGGGAGTGGCGAGGCATGCGGGCTCTGTCAGGCTGGCCGGACATCACAATTTTTTTTTTTTTTTTCCCTTTTAGCCTGAACTTGAATGAGATACAAATGCAGATGATGATCATTAATGGTTCAGACAAGACTTGGTGCTTCCCACTAAGAGGGAAGAAAGAGGGTTCGTAGAATTTTTCACGGACGGTTCAGTATGGCCTTTCTTCGTGTGACCTGATGATTGCAGGAAGAAGGCGGGAGGAGCTGCCGATGTAGGACACGGCTGTGGTCACAGGCTGTCGTGCTCTGAATGCGTGTGTCCCCCCACCAGACACAGATTTGTATGTTCAAACTCTAACCCCCCGTACGTGGGTGTTTGCAGGTGGGGTCCCTGTGATGGTACTAATGTCCTTATAAAAAGAAACATCAGAGGACCTCCCCACCTCTCTGTCTGTCTCTCTGTCTCTGTCTGTCTCTCTGTCTCTGTCTCCCACATGAGGACACAGCGAGCAGGCTGCAGTCTGCGAGCCAGGAGGCGGGCTCGCACCAGGAGCCAAATCTGACAGCGCCCTGCTCTGGGGTT
This sequence comes from Mirounga leonina, assembly GCF_011800145.1. Lineage (NCBI taxonomy): Eukaryota > Metazoa > Chordata > Mammalia > Carnivora > Phocidae > Mirounga > Mirounga leonina. The sequence goes on from NW_023270274.1 coordinate 3,695,149, forward strand.
TCCAGCTTCCACAACTGTGGGAAATAGGTGTCTGTGGGTTAAACTCCCAGTCTGTGCTGCTTTTCTGTGGAGGTCAGGCTGAGTAAGACAGAATCACACATAAGATGCTGGACGCGGGGATGGAGGCAGCCCCCCACGCCTACTCCAGGTTGTAACTTTCAAAACAGAAAGCACTGAGCCCAAAATTGGGGTAAAATAATATATACGGACGGTGACCAATCAGGCTGAAAAACTGTATTCACAGATATGTGGGACATTGGACCTAAAATGACCAGGCTGCTAAAAAATACCTTTTATGATTTCGAATATGTTACTTTTCTCTTTCCTTTTGGAAAAGTCCTCTCTGGGCCTCTGTCCTCCATTTCCTGGTGCAATTCGGTGAGGGTCAGGCCTTATTTGAGAATGTTATGGATTTAGTTAATCAAATACGGCATGGCGGCTGGCCTTACCTCACACATCTCCTGTCCTCTCAAAGATTTGAAAAGTTCTCTTCTAGGGATTATAACTCACCGTTTAAAATGTTTAATATTTCGCTCTTTAGGAAATTGGCTCATAGCCAAAGAGCAATGTTAAAAATGGTTAAAACGCATGTAACAAGAGGCATTTACTTGAAGTATGTCAAACAGCACGCATGTTTTGTTCAGTCCTGTGACAGGCCAGGGTGAAGAAACAAGGCTCACACGGAGGTCACAAGGCTGTCGCCGGGAAGTGATCAACCTTGGGGACACAGGGACAGAGTGTGGTGTGACTGCAATGAGGTGCTCCTGAGCCCCAATCCTGGGTGGGCCACTGGGTCTGTGAGTCCAGCACGGACTCAGAAATAGAAGGAGCACATTCTCTGGGCCCTAAATGTCCTGTGCGGGGAGGCGCTGGCTGGGGCAGGCCCGTGAGACCCAGGCTGACCTGCGTGGGACCTGGGGGCCCGTGAGACCCGGGCTGACCTGCGTGGGACCGGGGGGCC
>NW_023270274.1:3696209-3696477 GCF_011800145.1 Mirounga leonina
CCGTGAGACCGTGGGACCGGGGGGCCCGTGAGAGCCAGGCTGACCTGCGTGGGACTGGGGGGCCCGTGAGACCGTGGGAGCGGGGGGCCCATGAGACCCGGGCTGAGCTGCGTGGGAGCGGGGGCCCGTGAGACCCGGGCTGAGCTGTGTGGGAGCGGGGGGCCCGTGAGACCCGGGCTGACCTGCGTGGGACCGGGGGGGCCCGTGAGACCCGGGCTGACCTGCGTGGGACCGGGGGGCCCGTGAGACCCGGGCTGACCTGCGTGGG